>NC_047162.1:18188177-18488177 GCF_009819705.1 Hippoglossus hippoglossus
GGATCGGAGCCACGGTGTTGAGGTCCCGCCAAAATATGTCTCAGCTGTCAATCACGACGTTTCACTTCATTTTTATGCATCAAACCAAAAATCATAACTGAACTTACTTGGAAATTGATCATGTGATCATACATCAGTGTGATAGGAACTACCTAAAATGACAGAAACCACCAGGGGGCAATGAGGAGTTGGCTTCACTTAGGGGAGCTGTCATGTCGTCCATCTTTGTATGTATCTTGAAAACTGCTTATTAGAGACATTCATTTTGGTTCAGTATAATATCCACAGAAGAGAAATACCTTTTTATCGAAACTGCAATTCTCCAAGTCGGGGTTTTCGGACTTGAGACACTTGGTTTTTCTCAAGACGGCGTCGATCCTGAAGTTGATCATGTTGGTCACCTGACGACACGACAAGAGGACAGAGGAGTTATTCGATGCCGTGGAACAAGCCGGTGCAGGGGATGTGAGTTCCTCTGCTTCCTGAACGGAGGATCTCACCTGAGTCTGAGCAGCGGTGATGGAGACCAGCTTGAACACACGCTTGCTCTTGGATCGTGCGTTGAACATCTTCACAGCCTGCTCAGTTGCCTTCTGAACCTCGACTGATTCTGGATTCCTCTCGAACCAGCCGCCCAGGAGAGGAACTTTCTCTGTGAAGAAAACACACACACACGGTAATTTTCCTTGTACTGTAACTCAATGAGAGGCTAATGAAGTGTGTTCTCTCCAGAATAACACAACACTGAAATGCACACACTCATGCATAGCAACAAATATGTGCAAATAAAAGCACATCCATACTCCATACATTTTCCCTCTCAGCTTTTAAGTGTTGCGGTTTTGTATTTTGAGGCTCTTCAGGCTCCTACATCCTGAAAACGAGCTGCTTCTGTCCAGAGCATCAGTCAAAAGATTGGAAACTGAAAGAACTCCAAAGCCCTTGGATTCAGCAGATTATTTCAAACGCTGCCAAACCAGCGTCCCCTCTCTGCCAAACCCAGCCTCCTTCACCAGGCCACGGAATAAAAGAGACTTTCATGAGCAAATAAAAGCAGCAGTAAGCGATAATAGTTCCAGCTCCACTCAAACTGCTGTTGGTTTTATTTTTGTTGTGTTTTCTGCAGTTTAGTGGCTCTATGGAAATGGAAAGCTTTTTTTCCACAGATAAATATCTCGAAGCTAATTGGAATATAATGTGAAACCACAGAGCCTCATACAGACAGAATAAAGCCTGCTAACTTTTCACACAGTGCCACCAACAGTTATCGGATTTATTTGCTAAAACAAAATGTTTGAATTAAAGCTGCAATTTGTTGCTTTACCCCGTGGAACATTTTAAATTACTGAGCATTTATAAATCCACACAAGCCATCAAACGTTTCCCTGCTCCCATTTTTTGAATGGGCACCGAATGGAACTGTGTTTCCTCTCCAAACCAAACTGCACTCAGTCACTGACAACTTTCTGTGACGCTCAGCATGAGCTCAACTCTCTGACTCACTGTGCCCGACCAGACTTCAAGTCACTGTGTAAACACAAAGACACAACTTATTCCTTTAAGTCATATGGAAACACCCTGAGAAATCCAAATGTTCACGACAAATCAATTAAAAATAGATGTTCTCGTCGTTGTTGTTGTGTTTATATAATTTGAATTTCACGCATTCACGGTTCCTCTGAAACGTTTTGTACAAACTTGCTGTTCACGTGTTTGATTTCATTGTATCACAAGTGTCGAATTGGCAGAGTTGCACTTGTTTTGTTTGGCTGCTTTCTAGATTGTGAGTCATGATTCTCACACAGATGAGCTGCTGACATTGTTGTATAACGTTGTATCACATCTATAAAACCTGCATCTCCCATCAAATCCCATCATAGTCCAGAGTTATTCTTACATGTGTTCTTTTCAAATATTTACCTATAAACCTATATTTATACAAGTAATACATCTCTATACACTCTTTGTAGAAACCATGCCGCACTCGGCTCAGCTTAAATTTATTTAAACTAATTTTTTAATTAGAATATCTATTTAAAATTATTACAAAAGAGTCATTATCCTACACTGGAAGGAGATTTTGTGCAAGAAGAAAGTCAAAGTGTGAGGGTGTGCTTTCCTGTTATTAAAACATTTACTGTATCTAAGTAAAGTAACATAAGACTCATCTGTGTAAATCCACATTATTATAAGTACTAGATACTTGTAGTTATGGATCTTTAAAGAAATCCCACTGACTGGTCAAGATTGTTTAAAGAAGATCTTTACATCTTATATTTACTGCATATTTTCACTATGTTTGAAGCTTCAGTTATGAGACAGTTTCTTAAAGAGTTGGATATTAGTCAGAAACCCAGAGCAGTTCAGTCTGCTCTCTTTCTGAATTCTCATTGTAACGTTCACACAGTGACAGTCACATGTCTTCGTCTCCTCATCACTTCTTACTTGTTGTGATGACTTCCTCCACAAGCTGATCTCCCATGCAGAGCTGGACCGTCGACAGACATATCAGCACAGACAGTGGGACAGACATCTTTGTACTTGCTGGCCTCGCTTGTGCTCCTCACAAGTGGGAGATCTCGGGGATCTTGAGGAAAAGAGGTCAGATAAACATTAGACTGGAGCTTAAACACTTCGCCGACCAACTTGCAGACAAAGTGATTGTGTCCAGATCCAAAGTGAGAGCACAGAGAAAAAGTTCATCAAAAAGAGTAAAACCCAATCAGACTGTATGAGAAAAGGAAAAAACAACATGCATAGAAAAGGAAACATTAATAAAAGCACATCTACCTTGAATGGGAATCGAGGTTGTGAACGCTGAAGCAGCAGCAGACTGAGGGAAATACTGTGAGTGAGGAAAGTAAAGAGCAAGAGGGGGAGGGACAGAGTTTCATTAGTGGACGTCCCTCAATCTGTGGTATGTTTAACAAGCCAGTGAAGACCTCACACACCCAGTGACTGGCAGTGACGTCACACGGGGATTTAACAAACATCAGCAGCTTTACTGTGTGTGTGTGTGTGTGTGTGTGTGTGTGTGTGTGTGTGTGTGTGTGTGACGGGATACGGGACGAGCGGCTTTGTGTTCACACACTTGTGTTTCTGTGCTCTTTGTGTGTTTGCATTCATGTGAGTCACGTGAGTGGTTTTTCCTGTTAATTGTGTCACGTGCACGAGGGTGTGTGACTCAGATTTAAACAAAAAAACAAATAAACAAAAAAAAACACAGTGTTCAGCATTTTTTGGATTAAACCAAAACGAAAATGTAAAAACAGGTGTTGACAGAAAAATAGAGAAATAAATTTTGGTGTAATGCAAAGTCCTTTTTTAAAATTTTCCATGTAATATAAATGCTTGGAAAAACTATTAGGCCATAGAGGACAAATCAATCTGCCTCAGTAGAATTGATCATCATATTGCAGTTGCATTAAAAGCAAAAAGATCTTCGATTACTTTAGTGATGGATGCAAAAAAGAAAAATCAATGTGACAACACTTTTTCACTGCACATTAGAAAAGATAAAAGGTACCGAAATGTGATGTTGACAAGAAATCAGATTAAACCAATACATTGGTTTGATTCCCTTAACTTAACAACAACAACAAAAAATGTCAATTAATTCATAAACTTTATGTTGTTGTTGTTTAACTGAAATTCTCACATAGATGAAGAGAAACAACTGCATTTTGTCTGAAATGTATTGGAGTGGAAGTGAAACACAGAATATTACACATCAACAACACTGGATGGCGCCAGTGCTGTTTCTTTCCCTGTATCCACACGTTTCATCCAAATATATTCAACCTTCATTCCAAATATTCAAACATTAAGTCTATGTGTTCAGATCTGATTTTAAAATATTAAAACTTTCATTCAACATATTCAACCTGCATTTTCAATTGTAGATTTTCATATTTCATTCTAAATAAGATAAGATAATATAAGATGAGATAGGACGTATGATTGCATTCTATGTTGTACTTTGTGTACTGTGTTTTGAGTACTTAATATGTTGCGTACTTATATATTCTGTCTACATGTTTACACCAAGGATCAGAGAGAAACAGCATTTCAATCCATGTCCTGTACATATGGAAGAATTGACAAGATGACAGTATCAACAATGTACAATACAACAGAGCACCGTAAATGAAACAATAGAATATTAAGTATAGAAAGTATATTGTAATTCAAATATAAATATAAATCCTATACAGATTAACGCAGAGCCAGTGCCTGATTGGAAAACAATTCAGTAATGAGAATAAAATAGCAATAAGAGATAAAGATAACATACAGAACTAATAGATAGAACACATATGATTATTAATTGGTATTTTATTTAAATAATATGTTCATATCCGGTCTGTTTCCGCCGCAGAGCTCCGAACACCTTCCTCCGTCGATCACGTGACCTCCCTTCGCTTCCGTAAACAAACTCCGCTTCAACGCATGCGCAGTAGCTCAGTAAAACATGGCCGCCGCCTCCTTCTCTCTTTGTGTAACTAACACAATATAAATACTAGTTGTGTAACCGTGCGTCGCTGTTGACGGACACATCCGGTGTTTCTCCGGGTTATTTGAATAAAAGCTCCAGTTGAACCTCGGTTCAAACCGCAGCGGCTCGTTGCGTGCAGCCCCCGGGAAGAACTCCATTACCCGGCATCCCTCGCTGTGTGTGTCCGTACTCTCCGCGGTGTGTCGGTGCTGCTCCGGGACCAGAGAGGCTCTGTACCTGCAGCTGCTGCCCGGGCAGAGAGCTCCTGAGATGGGGAAGTGAAGAGACACGTTACCCCCCCTCCTCCACCAGCGAGTCCACCATGATGTCTGTAAGTTGTGTGTTTTTTGTGTAGTTTTACCACAGTGTCGTTGTTTGTTAGCTAACGTGTTAACTGCAGTTTAAAGGTTTGTCTGTGTGTGTGTGTAGATTCAGTCTTTAATTATCTTTATTACAGTTTTCAGATTAATAAATACATTAACTGTCCCAGTTTGAAAAGACCTGCAGGTTGTTTGTTCAGCTGCAGGTTGTTTGTTAAATACATATTTAACTAAGGCTGGGGGTTTAACTCACTTAAACTTACTTTAAAACTTTAGGAACAAAAGTTAGTTTCTACCCCAAATTTTCTTTTGGCTCATATATTGTAAAAAAAAACACAATATTCGTGTTCATAATCTTTCCAATCAAATCCTCACAGGTTTATATTGTGTTATTCTCCAGCCCTACATTCAATACTAAACTGTTTTCCACAGCAAATTATTGATATTTCAGTTTCTATTCTTATGATTTAAGGGCAAGTGGGAAAGGCATTTGTTTGCCAAGGCTGATCAGCCTCGTTATCCCCATGTTAGATAGAGATGCATGTAACATGTAAAAATACATTTTCTGCTAAATGTTTTCACTGAACTGTGGGGAACAGTGTATTATTTTATTATACGTACAAACTGCAGACATTGCATTATCATAGAACACACTATTTCCTTTATTTATAAATGAATAGATCAATAAACCTGTCTGCATACCTCCCCCAGGGCCCAACAATTCTCAAACCACATTTACCTGATTTTTATTTGGATCTGCACCAAATTACACACATGAAAATATCAGTCCCTTTTAAAATTACTTTATTTCTCTCATCAGGTGAAAGCAGATCTGCACCAACATTTAATGAGTTCTTCCACGACCCATACGTCATCCTTCCACCAAATATCGTGGAAACCTGTTTTTATGCGTGATTATGCTTACAAACAAACGATGCCGAAAACACGACGTCCTCGGAGGTAATAAAGATTTTAAAAACATTTTGAAAATGGTACGGACATAGCGTTCAACCAGCCGGTACCTGTACCACTTTGTACAAAATATCCCAAAATGTTTGGTCATGTGCGGGACAAAGCAAAGCGAGACACCGATGCAGCCTTTTGAAAGTTTTTGAGGTGAAAGCAGAGTTTTACCTGGAAATCCCTCACAAAGAGTTTCAAAGGGGTTCGATAGAGAAGCTGACGATGATCAGCAAGTCTTGGTCTGAGCAGGATTGTTGACTCGAGTTGTTCATATTTGACTTTCTGCTACGGCTTATTTATGTGGGTATGGTGACGGTCATCATTTCCCCAAAAATAACACTGCACTCACAGGTTAATTCCTGGGATTTGGCAGTAAAGTGACATCAGGTAAAGAAGCACAAGACGTGCTTCAAACAAACCTCAACGCTAACAATTCGTAAGCGGAAAAAACGAACGTAAATATTGAACCTGTAAACCAAACCGATCATTTAAAACTCCCATTGCAGCTTCACAATTGACCAAATTAACTTGCTACACCCAAAAAGTACTACATATTTTGGGTGTGCCCACTTTTGCCTCCCACGTTGCCTATTGAAGAAACCGTTTTCTTGTTTACAACGTTGACATCATCTAATTACAGCTTCTTTCCCCCCCGATGGATGCCACTGCACTCCCAGATCAGCAGTTACCATAGTGAGGTCATTGTTATGATCACACTGAAATGAGGACCAATGACACGTAGACATTATTGAAATATCTGAAACCTATAAAACCTTTTTAGAAGGGATCCTCTCGCACTCTTTTGTCTTCACATGCCACAAAACAACATACACACTCGCATACAGTGACCGTTTGGGCTGGAGCTGCAAAACTTGTATTACACATACACCTCTGCCAAGGAGGGTTGCTGATTGATTGCTTCGTTTGACAACATTTCAGAAGTCAGTGAACCGGTAAGGTCATTTGGAAGCTGCTGCTTTAAGGTAAAGAAATTTCAGGGTGTTGCTTTTAAAAACTGTGAGCTGTGACAGTTTCTCAGATTTAACTAATAATACATGTTTTTACGAAGGGGACTTTTTTGGGGAATGCGCTCTCTGGAATTTTTCTAGTTAGTCTCTGAAATGACGGATAAATTGTTCAGATTTAACAAGATATTCAACTTATATGATAAAGAGGTATGAATAACAGCAACGCAACGCATTTAAATAACCTTGCTTGATAAATAATTTATGGAACGCTGCTAAATATTTTGTCGATTGATCAACAGCCTTATTTTTGCCGCTATTGACATGAACAGCGCAGGCTCCATTTAGACTTTCTCACATGGGCACCTGGTGAGAAAAAGTCATATTTGGACAGGTGGTGGTGACACACACAGACAGACACACACAGACACACACAGACACACACACACTCACAAACAGTGCATTCCTCTGTCAGTCACATATCTACAGCAACCAGGCAGAACAGAGGGAGCTTTTGTGGGACAATACATCTTGTTGTAATTGTGGGATGAGATCAGCTGAATAGACGCCTGTTTGGAACAGGGTAAACCAATTTTTTGTGTTTTTTTTTTTTTAAAGGAATCCAAAAATTACATGTTGAACAGAGGAGGTTTTGAGGGCAGCGTAGATGGAGACAGAGATTACTCTGCATCTGTATTTTATTCTGAAAAGTAAAACCTTTGTTTTGAGAAGCACTTTTTTTGCTCTGTCGATGATCCTGTAAGAAAAGGTGGAAAAGAAAAGTAAAGGTCACTCAGATCAGTAACATAAGACGTCCTGAGACTTGACTCCAGGAAATTAAAGAGCATGGGACTAATGACAGGGCATTGACTCCCAGTCTGGATAACTGATCTTGGTGGGAAGGAGGATTGAGGTCAACACTGTTAACACCTGGTCCTGCATCAGTTATCTCTTTCCCATGAAACCTGCTTCAGCATTTAACCAGTGACCAGCAACCCCCCCCCCCAGCTGGTTCTAGGTTTTTACTACTTGTCTCTTTTGTCTTTTCTACAGATGACTTTTGAGGTGTCGAACAGCGTGACACTGCTGTTCGACTTCTGGAACGTGAACGGGCCTGTGGGTAAGTCACAGAGAGTCAAACACAAACTGGACGTTATTATCTAGTCTAAAGTATTGTAAGTAGTGTAATGAGGGCCTGGAAGACAGGTTCTTATTTGTGGAGGAGCGGCCCTTGGATTCACGAGGCGTTGGGTTTGGGCGAAGCATTTGTGGTTGTTTTCGGAATCCGGGAAACATATTTTTCGATCCGTGAAGAACATGCCTGGAAGTTAACTCTGTTTGTGTCTGCAGGGATGGCGCTGTCGGTGTTCGTCGTCTTGCTCCTGACAGTCTTCTACGAGGTGCTTAAGGTTTGGAGGTTGTGGCTGGGAAATAAGTCGATGCTGGCACAGCCGTACCTCAGCCCTTCGTCCCTCCACAGCGACTGCAGCTCCGCACTCGGGAGAAGCTCCTCCGAATCCTCCGTGACCCCCATCGATCCTCCTCCTCCAGCTCCCAACACCAGGAACAGGTCAGGGACCATGAGATGCACAATTATGTTGATAAATAAAAACATTTTCAGGGACCAGATCCTCATCAAATAGTATTTGCAGCCCAGGAGATCAGATAATCAACCTTAAACCTTCTATTGGCGAGTGGCAACCAATAGTTTGGAGTTTGGAGTATTGTAGCTCCATCATACCACTGCTGTAGTTTCATTTTAATCCCAGCACTTTCTTTAAATTTGTCACAAACGTGGTTCAGTTTCACTCGAGGTCACTGTGGCATCACAGAACACATTCTTGGCCATAACTCAAGAATTCAAAGATACTCAGTAGAGCACATGCCTCTGCCAAGGCTGAACAGTCCCCTTAGATTCAGCTTGAATAGGCTGAACAACATTTTACACACTTCCCCTAAATGGGCCATTAATTATTCCCTGGGAAAACTCTCAATGTCCCTTCATTCCACCAAGTTACGTTAAAATCCGTTCAGCAGAACAACAGCAACAAACAAACAAACAAACAAACACAGACATAACGTCCTTAATGGAGGTAATTATGACAAAATACACTCAATACCTTTAGTTCAAAGTCCAAAATACATGTATTACGTTCGTCTGTAGAGACGTGGATCAACTGCAACTTGTCTGGTTTGTGGAGGTAAACAACTGTGAGGCGGTAATACTAGTTTTTCAGAGTTTGTTTATACTGAGTCACTCAACCCTCTGCTGGCTGAAGTCATAATTCCCTCACACGTCCTCCTCTCTCCTCGTCCTCAGCTGGTTGCTGCACGGCATCCAGACCGTCCTCCACGTGCTGCAGGTGTCTCTCGGCTACATGCTGATGTTGTGCGTCATGACCTACAATATCTGGATCTTCATCGGCGTCATCATCGGTTCTGTTCTGGGTTATTTCATCTCCTTCCCTCTGCTGGGTCAGACCTGATGGTCACGGACACTTCACTTTCTGGATTCGAGACGGGAGGAGGTCGTTTTTCTTTTGGATACTAAATGGGGAAACCACTCAATGACTAATTTCTGCATGTTGGTCTGTTGCTCTTCAGCACAGTGTTCGTCCAATTTTAACACTTGGGAAGCAAGAAAATGGAATCATGTTGCTTTTATGCTTGAAAATGAGTTGCACAATAATACAGATAATGCAACATATCATCTGTACCAGTCACTAATCTCAGTCTTCGGTGTCAGGCCTCCGGACTCTTTTAAAACACTTCAACTGGACATTTCAGATGTTTCTGAGGCATTTTACTTTTCCCCTTCACACGCAGCAAACATCTAAAGGAGTTTAGAATCATGCACGTGCTGCGTCCTTGTACTCTTATTTTATTTATTCATGGTAAAATAGTTTGCAAAGTTTGAAGGAGGAGAAATTGTCCTCAGAACAGAAACGGGAATGGGAATGGGAAGTCTTCCACTGTTTGTAGCTTTCGTTTTTATATTTTTCTGATCAGCACTGACGGCCGTTGAGCCACAGGTCATTTTAAGGTTGTCAGATAGAGGAACTGGCCCATGTGATTTTTCTTTCTCCTCTTTAGCTCGTGAACCTCGTACAGATCGGAGTCACTCTCACATGTGTATGGGGACAGTGCACGTAGGTCATGTGGTTCTGTGGAAATCATTGACAAACCGTTAGTGTCTTGCTACTAACGCTTTCGGATGTATTTTATTGATACATGCTCAATAAAACTATTTTTGTAACTGATTGTGAAACATGAGAAGAAACGTGTCTGATCATCTGAGGTTGTTTACTGATTTAACATTGAAATCAAGAATAAAGTTGATAAAATGATTTTATTTTGACCATATCTGAGCTGATTAACTCAACAGGGGAAGGTGATGGTCGTGGGTCTGAATGTGAAGGCAGCAATGAGAGAGGATTTCACAACAGGTCACCAACTCCTTTACTCATAACGTTTAATGGAGACAAGAAAGAGTTGCACCTTGGTCTGTGAACTACACATAACTGCATAAGGGAAAATAATTCGTGTGTGTGTGTGTGTGTGTGTGTGTGTGTGTGTGTGTGTGTGTGTGTGTGTGTGTGTGTGTGTGTGTGTGTGTGTGTGTGTGTGTGTGTGTGTGTGTGTGTGTGTGTGTGTGTGTGTGTGTGTGTGTGTGTGTGTGTGTGTGTGTGAGAGAGTGTGTGAGAGTGTGTGTGTGAGAGAGAGATTACAACAAAAATGTGGTAGCACTTATTTTACAGCTCCTGAAGTTTCCTATAAGTTTGTAAAAGGTCAATAGTATGTTTGTATTTTCTGACTAAAGCTGCCATACTTACAATCAATACATTTTAATGAAGTGCTAGTGTAGGAATTGTATTATAAAAATGTTAATTCCAGGATGCATCTGAGAAAATGATTAGAACACAACACACCTTCAAAATACAGACGGATTTATTTTAGTAATTGAAGTCTAATATTTACAGTTTATCGAACCTCTTGCATCATCACCTTTCATTATACACAGAGACACAACGATTGTTTATATAAATGTGAGCAAATGTCTTCCACAAGGACAAATATCAGTGATACAGTCTTTTCTTTCACATGTATTGTTACACAGGGAAGGACGCCACATAGTCCTAATTGAAAAGCCAGTTTATCCCTGTCACATAGAAGAAAACCAGACATCTGTGGAGCTTGATACCAACAAAGCAGTGAATACGTTTGACTTTGGGTTGAACTCTCCCTTTTACCCAGAAGAGATGGAATTAAATAATAAAAGACTGTTTTTAAATAGAAAAAGGAGTCACTCTTTTGTCTTGTAATCACTGAGACGGCGTCCTCTAATTACAAGTTCAATCGAGTCGAGTCAAGGTCACGAGAAACAAAGTGTTCTGGTTATTTTCCCCCCCAGAGGAATAAAATGTAAGAATCACTGTGGAAGCAACAATCATATCCTGAAACGTGTTGAAACATAAAGGCCATTTTGCAAATTTAAGAAATGTTTGCATGGTAAACAAATTAAATGTTTAAAATAACATTTCACAAACGAGGAAAGAAATATGTTTTTTTAAAAAAGGAAACAGTCGTTTAAAGCAGTGATTCCCGACCTCGCAGGCGTCCGAAGATAAATTAAAATATTCAAAATAAAATAACTTATTTTAGGGACGGAATTTAATTTTTTTGTGAAATTGGCTCGATTACCCTTGTGACAAATTTGCTGTTAAAAGTAAGAAAATGCTTTTAAACACTTTTTACTGATTATATTTGTGGGCGTTACTCTGGACCAGGTGACAACCACTGCTTTAAAGAGATCAAAGATACCAACCCAGAAGTGTCTAATGAATGGGTATAGCACCCCCTGCTGCCCAGGTAGAGGCTGTGCTCATTAGAGGACGACTCATCTACCTGCACTGTAGCAAAAGCTGAACTTTTAAAAGCTAACTTTCATGAAATCTGAGATAAATTGAGAATAATATCAATCTGATCTTATTACCGATGCAAGCAAACCCCTTTAATGTCAGTTTTATTGTCGTTTACAGAAAACGCTGCAGAGAGGAGACAGTCTCCAGAGAGATGTTTCAGAACGGGACGGGGGGGGGAGTTGGGTTTTGAAGTGTGCAACTATAAACAACAATTAAGACACAAATTAAACCTTTAAATAAAATCTGAATTCTTTCCTCTCCTCTCCTGTCAACTCTGTTTTCTGTCTGCAGTTTGTCTCCAGTTTCATACTCATGTCCAGAACATTCGTCTTCCTACGCTAAAATCAGTTCCACGTCTACCGGGTCGATGATTTTGTCCTCCCCACTCAGGCCGTTTGTGATTGGCCGAGGCTCACTTTCGTCCGCCTCCACATTGGTCGGCGACTGGAAGCCGCTGTCTTCTCGCGAGCTGGAGTCTGTCGGCAGTGGTGTTGACTCCAAATCTGATTCTCCCGCAGAGACCTCCGCAATCAGTCCGTCATCCTGTGCCGCCAAAGGAATTTCCTCAGTGGCGTTCTTGATGGCCGCCTCCTTATCAGCCTTCTCCTTCTTGCTTCCTACCAGCTGCCTGAGGATTGCATGCGGGGACGTCTTGTCTCGTAGAGATCTCCTGGGGACGTCCTCCACTATGGTGGTGACGTGTGTCACCTCCTCCTGCACTCCGCCCTCCGAGGTGAGGATGCCTCTGGTCGGCTGCGTCCCTTTGGTGACGTCGCTCTGCTCCTCCTCTGACACCGGCAGTACCATCTCCACTATCGGATTAATAAGGTCCCTGATTTGAGTCACGCTATCAGGAGACTTGGGTTCTTTGGGAAGGTCCTCGTTCTCCTCATCCTCCTCTTGGTACTCCATATTTTTGTCAAACACCTCGCCGTCCTCCTCCGGGATGATCTCCACCCCCGGAACCTCCAGACAGGACTCGTAGGGCAGAGGCACCCCGTCCAGCTGGATCATGGACACCACTTGCCGGCGTCTATTCCCAGAACCCCCTCCTTCAATCATACCGATGACAGAGCTGTCGGGATCCTCGCCACCGAATTTGGTGGCCCAGTCCACCGAGGCGTTTTCTCCGAGCAGGTGCAGGTTGGGGTCGCTGTTTGTCAGAACCATGCTGTCCCTGTACAGGTTGTGTCTCCTCTGGACGGCCGCCTCCTTCACAGCTGGACACGTAAAGAAACAAGACAATCAATCACTGTGCTCACGAGTCTGATTTAACGATATCACACATCTCTACAGCTACAGCTTTTATTTCTTCTTCCTCACCCATCATTATGTCCTTGGTGACGGAATGCAGCACCACCTCCTCGAACATGTTCTCCACCAGCAGAAAGCGGGAGAAGTCCTCAAAGATCAGCTCTTTGAAACGAGGCAGCTCCTGAAGAAGGACGAGACACGAATGAGCTTCAGGCAAAGTTGCCTGTTATGGCCTTTATTGTTTCTGATGCCTTCAGTTATCACTGATCCCCGGACATCCTGACATGCATGATACATCCATGATACAGAGTAATATCAGCCTTGTTCACAGGTGGAAACAGTCTCAGTACTTTAATAAAAGTAGTGATGGGGATAATGTGAGTGTTGGATGCTACTCACAGGTGAGCAGGAGGGTGAGAGCTGCTGGAGCATGTACGGGATGATGATCTGCAGCAGAGCCTCTCTGAAGAACTTCTTTCGCACTGTGCTGCTGTCGTAATCATATTTCTGACGGGAAAGAACCAGAAATGCATTTTAAAGATGTGACTCATAACAGCTTGTCTACTTGTTGCACAAACTACATTTCAACAATTTATTCTTTAGGGTCAAGAGTAAAATATGTAGTTCATCTAGATACCTGACTTAACGTTTCCAAATACTTGTTAAGGCTGTGAGACTCACACATGAACTCTAACTAACCTTCTCTGTATCTGGGTGGAGGAAGAAAACTTGAAATTAAACCATCATGGTTAAGGACCACAAAGAATAACTAAAACCTTTGTTTGGGGACTGATGTAATGTGCTGCAAGTAAAATACAGAAAACCTTTTCAGCATCCTTCCAGCTGTTAGTCATAAACAGATGTGTTACTACTTTGTCAGCTTTACCTTGAGAACCCTGTCCTGGCATCGCTGGATGGTCTTGCACATGTCATCTTCTTCTTTTCCCTCCAAACACTGGTGCAGCAGCTGCTCGAATGTGTAAACAGCGTTGTCCATTTGCTGTGAAAATATCAACAAATAGCTTCAGGTTATGCAGACGTAGCCAGGTCACATCTTGTCCAGCAGGTGGGAGTAGAGACTTCCCCCGCGCTGTCCAGTTTTCTGCTGATTGTGGTGAATCCTAATTCTTTGGGTCGTAAACAGAGTGAAGGTGTGTGACGTCCTCACCTCCCTCATGAGGATCTGAGCTCTGCTGACGAACACGGAGGGACTGCCGACGTCGAACCTCTGCTGCAGCCCCTCCAGATTCAGCTGCTCCACCTGCTCGTAGCAGCTCTGCATCTTCACGGGGTGGAAGGCGAGCATGGACAGTCTCTCCATGTGCTGATGGGGGGGGGAGATTTAAAAGTGTATTCAAACCAAAACAGAAAAAGGTTGATTGTTCAGGATCGATACTGTAAAGCTGTCATGTGTAAAAAGTAGGAATGAGGAAACTTTTCAGCTCATTGTTTTGATTTTCGAGCACATAAACCATAAGTCTGATAGATGAAAACACATCTGTGTCGTCCATCTGTTCTTCCTCTTTATTACATTGTTATCTAACAGCTCGTCTTGACTGATTAGTGCAGAGACATCTGGAGACAGGTTAAAGGAGACATTTTGCACATATCAAAGTTCATAAGTTTTAACTAGGGTAATTTCTGGAAACTGTTTTCATTCTCTAATGTTCAGGAAACACATCTTTCCTCATCCTGTCCTTTGCTGCTGCTCCTCGTTTCAGCCTCTGCCTGAAACGCTTGGTTTTAGCTCCTGATGAAGACCAGACTGCTCTGATTGGCATCATATGTCCCCTTTGACTTTAGACTCGCGGCCGGTTAAGCATAACTCACGTCTCCCATTTTGTCCTTGCCCCCTCCATTGAGCGAGTTCTTGCTGATCTCCACCAGCTCCCTGAAGAAAACCTCCCTGACCTCCGAGAAGCCTCTGCTGGTGGGCTCCATCAGGGCCTCGAGGATGGAGCTGATGTACGGCTGGACGCTGGTCCGCAGGAGCGGCTCCGTCTTGGGCAACACCAGAGCTGCGCGTCAGCAGCAGCGAGGCCCGGAGGGTGAGAAGAACAACACTAATGGTTAGGTGCTGCAGCTTGTAAATAAGTGACACATGATAAGTGCATTGTTTGACAGGCTGACGTCGCTGGTATGTGTGCTATGATGTTCAAGAAAACACTCTGTTTCCAAGGAGGCCCGGGACCTTTCATTTTCACCTAACTCTCAGACACGCCCAGTCGTTAGAAATGTGACTTCTCAACTAAACGAGAGGGATGAAGTAAAGATCACAGCTGGAATTTAACCTCTCACATCTGCACGTGAAGCGACCCTGCATCTTTTTGCACAGTTGACTTATATAGAAGCTTATCTGCGAGATGGAGTCACAAACGGCCCATATATACTGCAGGTGATGGAATGCAGTTCTGCCACTTTAGGGAAAACAGTGCGTATGAAAAAAATGAGCGGCCGGTGCCAGATTCACTTTTGAACAGGAATTTGACGAGCGTCCACTCGGAGGGGGGGAGGGGGGGACTGTCCCCGGCACTGTAGAAGGCAGCTAGTCAAACAGAAAGGGAGTGAAACAAGGTGAGGAGGAACAGAAAAGACTCAAACATGAGGCGGACGTTCGGTCACAGACGCCCACGTTATCGCCCTGTGTCCAAATGCACCCTGGGGAAATTTGAGCACTGTGGCGTTATTCAGCGACCAGAGCCGGCGCTTTGCTGTGCCAGTAATCCCTGAGCCGGAGAAACCACGGCTACACCTCACCGAGGCAAACAGTGGGTGAACAATGAAGCATGCACTTGAGGGTTGGGAAGATCGTGTTACGCGGCACAGCGAGCAACACGTTAACCAACTCACTGTGCAAAGCATGTTGGATGCGTGACGACGTAAACTGCAGTTGAAAGTAGATGAAACTATTACGCTATAAAGTATTAAAGGATAAATAAATTAACTATTCACACTTTTTTCTTTCCTTTCTAATCATAGCTCTGAATTCACTCCTTAAATATGTATATTTTTTAAACTTACTCACTACATCTTGCTTATTTACTACAGATATCTCGAGTTTTTATACTTAATAGGTTTTACAAAAGTCAAAAATTAAGTCATCTGAATTTTAGGCCTTTAAACTTCTTAGTAATTCTTCTCTCAGCAGAAACTGCTGCTGCTCAGATTGTTTTTTCGAGCTGAGCGTCACGCAGATCTTCGGTCACCTCGTATCTTGCTGCTGACGTGTTCTTTGGACGTGATGATCTGGTCCATGTCCGTTCGCAGCCTCGCGTCCAGCTGAACCCTCTGGGCCTCGCAGGCGTCCACCAGGGCGCCGTACTGGCTCTTGGTCTGAGATAACACCTGCCTGTACACAGCGTCAGAGACCTGGAGGAGAGAGAGGTGTTGGAGAGCGTCACTGGTCTGGACTGGTTTGCTTCTCTCGCTGCACAATGCGACAGCAACTCACCAGCATCCAGTTCCTCTGCCTCTGCTGCATTTTCCCCTTCAGGCGAGGACCAATCACATTTCTTAACTCGGGGTGAAGAGTCTCCATCACCAGATTAGCCAGAATCTGTACACACACAACACGCAGTATTAATGGATTTGCACTTTAACATACAAGTGTATATTTACAGTAATTTTATGTGTAAGTAGATAAAACAACAAAAAGAACAGGTTTTTTAAGAAATCCCTTTAATATGATTTATAAGGTCACCTTTGACTTTTGAAGACAGAAATTCTAATCCGTTCCTCCTTGTGTCAAACTGAACATTCGAACCAAATTTGAAGAAAATCCATCAAGGCGTTCTTGATATATCGTGTTCACAATGGGACGAAACCATAATGCCTCGAGCCTCTGTCTTAATAATTCATCTGACTGGATTGTATCAGCTTTACTTCTTCCTGATGCTTCTTGTGGTTCACACTGTGACGGGCACAGGATGCTGTTGTTGCTAAGGCAACGTGCCAACTGGGGACTTTTATTTTGTTAGACAGGGGGGTGTAGTGGAAAAACAAGCGAGAAACAGAAATAAACCTGGAAAACATGCAGCCTCTTCCTGTGTGGTTACGTGGATACAGTGGAGTGATTGAGATGATACACAGCTGGATAAAGAGAAGCAGGGAGGCAGGTCTCAGTGGCACAACACACACACACACACACACACACACACACACACACACACACACACACACACACACACACACACACACACACACACACACACACACACACACCAGGTTCTAACTAAGCTAAACTAAATATTTGGCCGGGTAATGTACGGCTGTGACAAAGGCAAAGTATTTTTTTCTACCCCAGGATCACAAAGGCCTGACAAACAAAAGGTTTATTGTAGTAATGTTTGACTAAAAGCTTGTTTGACTGAAAGCAGCCGATGAAATGATAACGTCTCTGTGTTATTGCTGCCTAGCTGACGGTGACTGGCGTTACCTTGGTTTGATATCTCACACATCAATGTATTTAATGTCAATACCCCCAAATAGCCCCACAGTTATAAATATAAATACTGTTATGTTCCTGGAGCTCGAAAGAAACTGGTTTAATGATGAAAAGGTGACGTTCACGCACACGATGGAGCTGGAGCAGGAGACTCAAAGGGCCTCATTCACGGCGGAGACCCCATTCAACAGTGTGAGAGGACGCATGTGCACGTGAGGGGTGGGGTCTGGCTGCCGGGTCTTTGAAGGTCTTGTGTGGCTGCTTTCTTGTTCTCAAGTGTGAGGGGAGGGTGTCAGCTGGAGGTAGATGGTGGAGTGTTTTCTTGAGCTGCGTTTATTGAGGAAAAGCGTTTTTTTTTCTCCGGAAAGCAGCGCTGCCTCTGAAAAATCCATCATCCATCATCCATCTGAGGAAGTTGAACTATGGCCCCGAGCTGAACTTATTACTTTAGGGGTCATAGCACTTGTTTAAAAGTTACTCCCCACAGACTGTAAATAAAGATGGTTGATGCGTTTCCACTTCCTCTCCTCGTACACAAATGAAGCCAAACCATCTCGGATGAAGGTGCCGCCATCTTGCACCTTTGACGCCAAATGGAGGCAGATTCAAAGTCTCAGCTTTTCATTTCAACCCAGTTAAAACCAAACTTACCACTGTGTGATAAGAACTACCTAAAAAATAGTGCTGAGGTCCTGACCTGCGGGGGGGCTCCGCACATCATGTCCCAGGTCCCGTAGTGTCCCTTTTTCTGTCTGTGGCGTCTCACAGCGTCGGTGAAGGCGGGCGTCTCAACAGTGCTGTCCTCTGACAGACCTGTTGGGGGCAGGAGAGAGCAGAGCAGACGTTTGTTAACATTAATTAAAGGACACCCCCCCCCCCCCCCACCCCACCCCACTCCCCTTTTCCCTTTTTCAGACGATGCACAGTTGGTCAATTTTTTATTTATTTTTCTCTGAATTATTCTGCAACATCTAAATAAACGTTAACTTGGTGTTAGTTCCTCGGGTCCAGTGGATTCTCCGTCTCGACAGTTAAACTTGAGTCACCTCTGTGTGACGGTTTAAATCTGGACAACACAACACAACACACGCTCGGCCGTTGTCACACACCACGGCTGTGTCATCCCCCAAAAACAGGAAGATGTTGGCGTGTTGGGAGGACGGATTTCATGTGGTTGCTATGGTTACCGCCCCTCCCAGCAAAACTGCACAACAGAAGCAGCTCAACAAACATGCGTGTTTTTTAAGGAAGTTGGTTCTTAACGTGTATTTGTGTATTACGGGCGTACGTCTCCAGCTGAAGAGCTGCCTCTCTCCCTCACAACAGACTGTAAACAGGTGAATGGAAGAGGACTTGGCTTTAATTAGCAGTTTCACGACTTTATATTAAAGAGTCACATGTTTCCGTTGTGTTTTCTCCTGCGGAAACAAGACAGAGTCTCGTGTCTCGTGTCTGATGCACAGATGTGTAATTAGAGGATGGTTCAGCTCTTTTCATCCTTTGAGACGTTGTTGTTAAGTCACTTATATCACAAGTTTCCACATTCTGACTCTGACCGAGGCTCCTGATCTGTGTCTGCAGGATGTTGTTCACACTGCATTGCCGCCACATGATTGGCCGATCGGATAACTGGCATGAATAAACAAGTGTCCACGTGTTCCTAACAAAGTGCTCAGTCAGTGTAATCATATATTGTCTATAGTATATTATCACTCTTGTTGTGATTTGGCTGATTTGCTGTGGAATCAGATGACAGAAATACTGGAGTTCCCTGTTTTGCGTTGTGCATGAATGGACGTTGAACACGACGGTCGGGTCACGTGTCAGGTCTGTCACGCACAATTAAAGACGTGCATGTGTGCGGCCTGAGCGCGGATCGAAAGTCGTAAGTCTGTGACTCAGAGGAGGCTGACAAAGACAGGAAGTGGCCGGAGAGTCGAGCGGCGGGTGGACGGAGGCAGACAGGAAGCCGTCTGTGCTGCCGGCTCAGTAACTCAGGCTGAAGGCTGCGTGTTCGCTTGTTTTGGCACAAGTGGATTCACTGGATACTGAGGTTAGGAGTCCGGTGGGAAAATAACTGTCGTGCTGGTAGGTGGGTCGGTCATCACTTGGGAGATGCACGAGGCCGACTGATGGTTTGGACACTTCAAGACCATAGACTGTAAATAAAGATAAACTTCCTCCCACTGTCCAGAAAATATCCCGGATATGAACGTTGCCATTTGGCGCAGATAACATCATTTGGAGCCAGAGCAGCGAGAACCAATCACGTCTCAGCCGTCAATCACCTCGTTTTTATTCCATCCAATAACTAATTATACACTAATTTACCTGAAAAAGTGAACTTCAACATAGATTAGAACTACCTAACTACCTAAAATGTAAGAAAACATCTTGAGAAAAAAGGAATTTGAAGCGCACTCTGATTACACGGAGGAGGTGGGGTTTAAGACCCATAACGCAGCCAGCCACCAGGGGGCGATCCAGATGCTGTGGCTTAACTTTTGAGGAGGCGTCATGCTTATCTCCATCTTTATCTACAGTCTGTTTTGTTTTTTTTGCTTTGTTGACAACTAGACAGAACAATAACACACTTTTTTAAAACCTCTTCTATCTCTTAAAGCCTCTTGGAAGCTTCTTGTTTCATATTTAACGCGTGTCCCAGCAGTTCGCACACAGAACATACAGATCCAGTAGATTAGCAGATGATGACGGACTGTTGACCCACTGTACAGTTCATAATCTCCTGTTGTGGCCGTGACAGGAAGTTGTCAGGAAATTCTTAGAGTGCTTTGTGGTGACTCGTTGGGTTTTCACCTTCCACATTCCAAACCTTTATCTTGATTATTAGATGTTGTAAAATATATTCCTGCTTTAACCTTTTAAAAAAGTGTTTAAGCAGTGATTCGAATTCTTTTAAGGTTCATATTTGGAGCCAGATCACCGGTGTAAAAACGCCTGGAAGGGAATTTTTCTACATTTCAAGTTAATTGCTCATTTAATGAGAACTTTCCTCTCGGTGCCGACAGAAAAAGAAAAATATTTTTTGGCCGAACTGCCCGAGCCTGTAAACTGCTTGACATTCTCCATGTGTCTGAACCAAGCAAGATCAAGGAGCACATTAGAGTTTTTCTTTAGTGTGTGTGTGTGTGTGTGTGTGTGTGTGTGTGTGTGTGTGTGTGTGTGTGTGTGTGTGTGTGTGTGTGTGTGTGTGTGTGTGTGTGTGTGTGTGTGTGTGTGTGTGTGCACTTTTACAAACAGCACATGTGGCAGCATTTACCACGCTCTTTTTATTTGAGGCATTTCCCTCCCTGCCTTGCTCACCACGCTCCGGTTGGTGGGATCTTAGCAGCAGCCAGGGACGAGTTCCCAGGCCTTCATATCCTCAAGTGTGTGTGTGTGTGTGTGTGTGTGTGTGTGTGTGTGTGTGTGTGTGTGTGTGTGTGTGTGTGTGTGTGTGTGTGTGTGTGTGTGTGTGTGTGTGTGTGTGTGTGTGCGAGCGAGCAGTATCTTTCTCTGTTTTCATACATTTGACATTTTAAAACCCGTTACGCAGTTTAAGATGTCAAACATGGTCTGATCAGACTTCAGCTTCTCGGCCACCTGCCTTGTTTTGGACGCAGGTTTTAAACATTTGCCTCAAACACTCTCTGCTGCTGCTCCCCCCCCCCCCCCCCCCCCCCCCCCCCCGCTGACATGCATGAGTAGTGTTCCTCCATATGGTTCAGCTCTATGGAGCCGGCGGAACCCACAGTACAATAAACACTGAGTGGAACCCACCATCAGCCGCAGACATCACGGACACATGACTGGAGAGGTGAGTTTAGCAGATCTCTGTCTCCAGCAGCAGGAGGACGGGGAACCCACACTACAGATAACCATCATGAAGCATAATGACACAAATACAGGCTGTGGGGGAGGATGCTTTGTCTCTGGTGCTGTGACGTGATGGTGTTTCTCCAGCTCAGAGCAGAGTTTGATTCCTAACACGATTCCCCGCAGCCGGACCTCGGATCTGATGAACAGGTCACTTTGCAAATGTTTAAAAAGATGCAAAGCGGCAGCCGATCGTTTCATCGGAGAGATATTTAAAATAAAACAAAACGGAGCTTTAGTGGATTCAAAACCGTCACACATGAATAGTATCTGAGTTCAGCTGAAGAGCTGCTTTGCATGAAGCTTCTCCTTCATGGCCACCGCAGCAGTTTCTCTACCATGATGTTTGAATTCAGAGGTGAATCATCACTTCTGTACATTAGGAAATAAAGAGCTCAACCTCAGATACGTTTCTTTTAGCTAGTAAAGATTTACTGTATTAGCACTAGAGCGTGACAGATACTGGCTTTAAAAACTGACCAATATCTATATATAATAACAGAATGATTCCTACGATGTCGTCATCAAACCCTTATGATATCAGGCTTTAAATGTACAATATTCTTCACGTAAAATATAAGAAACATACATGGAAATTATTTCTGTATTGTTCTATCTGTAAAATAAAAGTTTTCCTGTCTGCAAACATAAACGCAGATACCGAAATGTCTTTGATATCCTGTCTCTATTGAGCCCTGTGTATAAAGTGTGAGAAGTGTTTGTATGTACAGTTCATGTAAGTGTGTGTCTACAGGTCTAATGACTGAGAGGAACTGCAGCGAGTTCAGGGCTCGGGCTGTAAAAACCATTCATCACCCTCAGGAAAAAACTCCTCTACTGGTTCTGCTTTTCCTCCACGACACCAACAAGGTGGAGGTGAGACTGGGCGTGTCGGCACAGGCTGAAATCCCATGAATGCCAGTCCACACTTCCAGCAGCCCCGGTGACAGTACAAACAACAGGCTCCTGCAGCCCAGCCTCCCCGCTGGAATGTACAGCAGCGACTGTGGCGTTCGCTGAGCGAGCCCGGACAGGTCGTTTCGGGAAGTAAAGAGCGAGCTAGACGAGATTTCTCTTGTCCCGCTACAGTCTGGTTTCAAATTCATTCAAATCCTTTAACTCAACCCCACCCCCCTGTTGTTGTAGTTTTTTTGGCTCCTCTCACTTCACTACATGCGTTGGATGTTTTCAAACAATTACTTGTGAGAAAACCACTGTTGGCATGTTGGTGTGTGGTTAAGGAGGCTTTGAATACACGCAGCACAGTGGGACGGCTCCGTGGTGTAAAAACAAGGTCAGATCAGGTTAAGCAACCTTGTCAGTGTGTTGATGAGCGGAGAACCAACGTGTCGTTTTCATTCAGTTCAATGGTATGAGGTTCGATTGTGTTGCTCGTGATGCAGGACCGACACTGACACTAACTCAACCTGGACACATTTAGACGTGTAGAGCGTTGGTGCTTCTACTGACTCCCAGCGAGACCCTGCAGCGATCCCAGATAGATGTAACCATACGTCGGCTCCAGGCAGTCGGAGCCGGGTGTCACACCCAGAGGCGTTTCACATGCTTGCGTATGTACGTGTTTGAAGACGAGGGTCAGCCGAGGTAAAGTGTTGTGTTTGTGGATCAGATCTTACGCCTGTTTAAGAATGTAGATGATCTAGTGCTTTGCTGCCAAAATATCTGGAGTTGATAATAATAAGATGTGTTTTATCTCCTCAGAGTTCAATGAAAAACACTTTAGAACGACTCCGGTTCATTTTCTCCTAATTTTTCAGGAAAATCCTTAGAAAAAGATGAATCCTGATGATAAAACATAAATAAATAAAATAAATAATCTACGCTCGGTGCCTTTGCAGCCAGTGGAGCTCAAACGAGCCTGATCACGCTCACTGCGGCAACCGTCTGTTTGTCGTTTAGTGTTTTGATCCTGACTTCCCCAAAAATCTGCACTTTCTGATTCTCTCTGACTCCAGTCTAAATAAAGCACACATCCCAACATGAGATGACACATGCACAAGCACGAGCGTGCAAGTAACCACCATGCCATGTGGTGAACAACCCGGGAAGCAGGTCAATCACTTCTACCAATTATCTTTCACAAAGTTGTGTTGTCGAGAGATACAGTTCGACAACATGACGACACAATGGACCACCTCCTCATGATGGGTTCTCACAAACGTCCATCAGGGATGTGGACTCTGTCTCGGCCGCAACATTTTAAAACTTGGATTCCGAACACGACAACACGCCTCGTTCACTGCGAGCGCGACCGAACATTAAGAAAACAAATACATATCATTCCTGCAGCATCTCATATTCCTCAATCCACCAGCTCACCCAAGTGGAATGTGAGGACGTAACACTGCGACACAGTGAGACTCACACACCCTGGTCTGAATCACCAACAGAAGGTAGAGAGACACTCATCGCACAGGGGACATCGAAGACACTGAGAAACCGTCCCTGAGCTGGTATGAGCCTTTCACAGACATTTATCAGTAGATGTTTCCCAATATAAACACTTATTTTACAGCATATTTTATGTATTTGTTTGTAATTGGTTTGTTTACTTAATTCGTGTTCTAATATTTGGTCGTATTTGTGTTTCCTTTATTTGTATACTTATTTATAATACTTCATAATATCATTTATTTGCATTTCATAATCATTCATGATGTGTTGACGTATACTGTTAATTCCTGTTCGTTCAGGTGAGATTATCGTGTGTGTCTGTGTGTGTGTGTCTGTGTGTGTGTGTTGTTACCGTTGTTGCAGTGTCGGACACAGTCCTGCAGCACGGCGTGCCACTTCTTCTGCTCCTTCTCCGTCGTCACACAGAAGTAGTGGTGTCGGGCGTACGGGTGCCACAGGATGAGCGGGAACTGGGTCGCGCACTTGATGAACGGATGACTGCCAACTCGGGCTTTGATTCCTGCAGCGAGTCACATGACGGAAAAAACAAGAAACTATGAGATTCAGAAGGTGAACTGCAAAACAAGCAGGTGCAGCAGGGATTGAATATGTAGTGTCCGGGTCTGACCTGGCAGGCTGGTGTTCATCAGCTCCAGGTACTCCTCCATGGAGGTCAGGGCCTTGTACCCGGCACAGCTGATGGTCACTTTCGGATGCAGCTCCCGGTCATGTGCCTGTTTAGAGAGAGAAGCCAAACACACAGAGCGCTTTCAACACAAGTGCCCGAGTCAACAGAAACCGTCCAGTAATAGAAAAACTCACAGTTTTGCTCTCATAGAGGTCGAAGCTGTAGGTGTTCGGCACCGACACGAAGCGATTCCTCCACTTCCTGTTCTCCTCCAGGTACTGAAACAGACTCCCTGAGAAAATGGTGCGGCCCGCCAGGGGGTCCTGAAAGATAACAGACCCTCAGCACTGAGACACAATACAATAGATATTTAACTTATAAACAGAAAAACGAGCCATATGGATTTTTGATGCTGATGTGGGGATCTAAAATAAATAATAATGCGGTTTGATATTTGACAGTTTCATCATGTGTTTCCATGCTCTCACTTTTTAATAATGCTCTCATTGTGATCTCCTTTAATTGTGCAAGAGACTTGAGGACAAACCAGGTGTTTCCAAACATGGGCGGTGCAGTATTTGCACAAGGATTCACACCACACACTGTGTTTTGGGTTTTCCTGTCTGAGATCAAATAATCCAGTGACTCAGGGGGAAGGACGGAACGAGACAGACGCAGACGCAGGAGGAGCAACAACTGAAACGCTGTATTACACAGCAGACTGACGGCAGTAGAGCAGAGAGGAAGGGATGATCCTGCAAAGTATTCACCTGGATTTTATGTACTTTTTAAAGTATTTTTGACATTAAAACCCAAGCTTGAAAAGGGGGAGAGATAGTGGGGAGGACATGTATCAAAGGGCCGGGTGTCATTATGCAGGAAAACGTGTAATCAAGGTGCAAATGTTATATTTAGTAAAACAACACTAAGGAACTAAAGAGCTCTGGTGTGTATTTGTGTTTGCACGGTGCTGCTTGATGCGTCATTTTTGCGTTTCGGTGCCGAGCAGCCGTCCTCCACGTAACTGAAGGCAGCAGATGAACGATCATAATAGAATCACAAACGGCGTCTCCGCTCGTGTGTGAAATCTGCTCCACTTCCCCCCCCCCCCCCCCGGGAGAGCACGAGAGGAACAGAAGAACCAGGGAGGTGGAGCAGGGGGTTCCCATCGTTAGGTGATGTCCGAGCACGTCGACCCCAGAATGAGCTCACTCATGCAGCGTGTGAGCATCATCGAGCTCCGTCGGCCGAACAAAGCTCGTATTGATGGAAGCTAACAAATCGTTTAGCTACAAACAAACGTGTGGATTTCTTCTTGAAGGAACCTGGAGAAATTAATGTTCCTCAATTTCTGAAACGCTTTTTTTTAATTTCCTAATTTGTAAATAAACGATTAGACAGATTAGCCTCATGTTAATTTATTTTCTTAATTACAACGTTAATTATCTGTTAACATCAATCAGGGTTTACACACGACCTTCAGCTTTTGGATGACACATGGACTTTAAATAAAGATGGACGACGCGTCTCCGCTTCCTCCCACTGTCCAGAAATGAAGCCAAAATATCGATATACTAACATGTCGGAGGTGAGCTTTATGACCCGTACTGCAGCCAGCCACCAGAGGGCGATCAGGACACTTTGGCTTCACTTTTGGGGAGCTGTCATGTCGGCCATCTTTATTTTCAGTCTCTGGGCTAAACTGGGTTCAAACCTTCCTGCGCGTCGGACTGTTTGTCTTTATGGCGTCACTGTAAGTGAAGTCACTTTTAAAATTCATAACCAAACTGGAATTATTCCTCAATATCCACTTTCTTTAGACATCACTTCAGGTTAGTTTCAGACATGATTAAGATCCAGTCGGAGGTGGAGGCCTCGTCCTATCGGATGTATCTGGATGAACTCGCCTGTCGGTGCAGCAGCTGCGACTGCGTCCCGCCTCCTCCTTCTATCTCGTAGCGGACGCTGTTGAAGAGAGCGACGGCGTACTGCTGCTCGTACACGTCGCTGAACTCCTTCATCACGTCTCTGGTCTGAGCTGCAAGACACAGACACGAGATCAGGGAAACCAAACTAAACATCACACGACACAAACTGATCACGTTTGCATTTGGTGACATATAGAAGGTAGAAGGTTTTTCAAGATAGAAATCAACTCGGTGGTAAAGTAAAGTGTTTCAAGTTTGTGTTTCAGTTCATATTTCGTTGTTAAACATTGACTGAGTGAGTGTAGACGGACGTTGATAAAGTTCTCATGTAAAGACGACTTCACTTCCACTGCTGCTATCAGCTCTTCAGGAAAAGTGTCATATAGTCAAATTTCAAATTAGATAGCAAACATTGGATCAGTCACGTCTGTGTCATACGTCCGTCATCGGCAATCGATGCACTCAAAAGACATTTGAATGTTATAACTGCTCAGCAAACACTGTGAGTAAATATTTGATGAGAGGCGAATATGCACTAGTTTAAAATGTCTTGTTTCATGGTTACACAATAAAATATTTAAACCCAAGTAAACACACTTTAATAACTGCACTATTCCTTGAAATGTTAATAGTATTTTGGTCACAATATTTTTATATATTCGTCTTCCTGTCCAATTCAGCCTGAGCGTCAATTTAAAAGTATTATTTTTCTTATAAATTCAATATTTGTGGGTTTAACGTTGATTCTTGAACAAAACAAGATATTTGATAAAAGATTATTCAATAATAAATGAAGATCCATGAATTATTCTCATAAGAAATCTGTGAAAATGTCCATCCAGTAGATTTTGTAAAATCCTGCTGACAAACAAACGGACAGAGATGAAAACAAACTCCTTAGTGGAAATAATAAAAGTTTGAGCCTCAGGTTAGAGAAGAAGCTGAGTCATTTTGGGGATCAGTTATATTGAATGATTGTTTTTCTCTGCTTGACTCAGCATTTCTCTCCCACCTCTGCAGGAAGCATCTTATAAATAAAGCAGGAACGTGCAGGAGGAGACACGAGCTTTTCCCAAACTTTCAAAGTGTGAGAGTTTGGGAAAATCGCTGCGTTTTGACTCGGTCAGCGTCAGACGAGTGTCGGCTGCGATGTGTTTGTGGAAGCGACGACGCAGGAAGGAGGGAGGAGGCGGCGGCCGGCCTGCAGTGGGAGAGCAGGAAGGAAAGAGCTGACAGGACAGGACAGACGTGGAGGGAATGTGGAGGAGACGGAGGACACACAATTAAAAACATCATGTCAGACCAGGGGGAGAGATGAGTGGACGGGTTAGAAGGTCACAGGAAGATAGTGAGACGGCTGAAACAATGTTTAACTCCTTGAATGAAGAATTTAAATCCTCTGTAGGTCCGGACCTGAGTAAACTTCCACCGTATATGTGTGCTCCATTCCAATACTCTGGGTATTTTCCACTGGTCCTACCGGTGCCAAAGTCAGCAGACTGGGACGCGGCACATGGACTTTTTAGGGCAGTTTGGAAATTGGAATTTGGGAGCAAAGACCACATCATAAATCACACACCCAATCCTCTGTTTCATTGTAAGTGCACAAACCGAAGTCCAGATCTTCACTTGTTCTCCATTGGTCTGGATGGGGCAAGGTCATGTTCGTGCCCTTTTATTTTGAAAGAGCAAAGCCCAGCTGACATGTGTTTATGGGGGTGGGGGGGGGGGGGTTCATCCTCTGGGAACCATGAGTGCAATACCTCCTTAAATTCAATCTTCAATCTTGTCCAGAGACCTGATATCTGTGAGTGTGTGTAGTTTGTACTTCTGGGCCGTGGCTGAGGAACACGCTCCACTGACGACCACTCGTCTTTTCCTTTTTTTTCGTTGTTTATCAGCAGGATTACGCAAAAACAATTGAACGGATTTCCACTGAAGAAAGAATGTTGGTGCAGATCCAGGAACTTTTTCATCACTTTCTTTCACAGTGTGAGAATGTGAGCGGTTTCTGACCTTTTCACATCTTTCCCAGGGAAGAATTAATTGATCGTGTTGAAAAAGGTTAACGTCTGGAACGCCTGCAGCATTGGCGGATGAATGTCGGTGATCACACAGGTCTCTTGAAATGTGTGTGTGTGTGTGTGTGTGTGTGTGTGTGTGTGTGTGTGTGTGTGTGCGCGTGACTATGTGCACATTGCGTCTTTTTATGTGGGCTCACACGAGGGAGGAGATCATTTTGTGAGGATGTGCAGGGAGGAACACTCTCCAAACATGACTCCCAGTGCAGAGTCATCCTAACACACACACAGACACACACACACACACACACACACACACACACACACAAAAAGACAACGTGCACACCCACTAACCAGAGAGGGTTTGTGGCTTGTACTTTAAAGGACATACACTATTCATCCATGCACGTACATGCGGGAGGAGGCGGCTCGCGCTCATCAGAGGGAGGGTGTGTGACAACCAGACAGTTTCAGCTAATAATCCTGTGACATGTTTCTACCTGCTTCACCGCTGCAGCTTCACTCACTATCTTCTCCTCCTCTCACACAGCGCTGCACTCCTTCTATCTTTCTCTCAGGAGATATTGCCTGTTATGTTATTTTATTATTTCAAACAAAGCTGATGACTGTAATAGCTCTAAACTAAATGACGCGATGTGAGGAATGAGGAATGAATAACTGGCGCTCGCAGGTAGATGCACTGCACCACACCTTTGTCATAAACAACACAGGCCAACTGAGATGCAACTGAAAGGCCACCAAAGAAACTAGTAAGTGGACTTTTAGAGATGAAATGTATAAATTAATTCATTGTTTTCAAATAAAAACAGTTTATTTAATCTGCAGAATGTCCCAGAGCTGATATAAACATGATATAAACGGAGAAAAAGAAGCAAATCCTCACATTTGAGATGATAAAACCAGAAAATATCTGACATTTATCCTTTGTAGGTGATTTAAACTTAATTAAATATGTTTATATGCACAATATGCACAGCTCCAACACCCAACGATTCAGCCTCTAACAATGTTATTCCTCCAGTTTCTAACTATTTCTGAGAGTATTGTTTTTCCCGTAACCATCAACAACAAACCTCAAGGACACAATCCTTGGTTTCTGGAAGTGGTTTCTTCATGCAAGTGTTGGGCTGCCAGTAAACAGAAGGACAGTCCTGAACCTGTCGTGCTGCAGCGTCCTGCAGCCTGAAACCACTCAGACGCAGCAGTTTCTAGAAAGCACAGCTCTGAGGGATGTAATTACAAAAGTCAAACTAAAAAACAAACTTTTCTCCAAAGTGAGGACAGTCTTATAATTTCATCCACACGTGCACGGGAGTCTCTTCTTCTTGTTCCTGCTCCCGGTTGAAACGATCACACAGACGTGCACAGTGGGAGGCTGCAGCAATCTGAGACCTAAATAGCACTCTGTCCCGAACTTATACAAACACGCTTGCCTTTGGGAAACCTACTTATTATCTCGGAGAAATGGGCCTGCAGCAGAGCTGGAGGATTCAGGGGAGCAGGGCGACAAAGCAGGGATAGAAATGACAGGAGAGCAGGTGGGGGAGGAGGATTTTTAAACAGATCTTATGAGACAATTTCTGCAGAGTTTCAGTTTCCATGAATCGGTTTAAAAGAAAAGTTTGTTTGTTTTAAAAATAGAGCTCGACTCAACAAGTGATATTGTGATTTCCCTTCTGGGGGATGTAGAAACTTAATAAAGCTGTAATAAACTGTTTTTGAAGTTTCAGTGGATTTCTCTCCTCGGCTTAGTTCCATAACTCGGTTTAAAATAAGTTTGTTTCATCTTGAAATAGAGTTTATTCCGGCGCATTTGTTTTTATACGATTCAGAACAAAAAGAAGGAAGAAAGGAAAATCTAATAAGAACAATAAAGCAGATATTGTGGTGATTTCCCTTCTGGAGGATATAAAAACTTAATAAAGCTGTTTTTGAAGTTTCAAGTTAGTTTGATAACTCGATTACAAAGAAGTTCTTTTCATCTAAAAGATTACTCCAGGACAGTAGCGTGTGTTTTTATGATTCACAGACAAAGGAGCAGGAAAATCAAATTAAATAGTAGAGTTAATAGTGTAGTTATATCCCCACTGGACAGTTTAAAAACCTAAAGCTATAGTAAACTTTTTGAGGGAAGTTTCAGTTTGAAGATCAAAACTTTTAAAGCCACAAACTGGGTGAAGTCCAGCTCGTGTCTTACCTGTAATCATCTCCCTCCTGCCCTCATCCAGGTGAGAGGAAACCACGTCCCCCATGGTGACCGGAGAGCCCAACAGATCCTGCAGGTACCCGAGCCTCGCACTGGTTTGTCCTCCAGGTCAAACTGGGCTGTGGTGGAAACTTCCAGCAGAGTCGAATATCCACTGAGCCGCTGCGTAAAAACTGTGCCACTTCTCCGGGTGAGAGGCGCACGACTCTGCGTCTTCTCTCTGGAGGAGGAGGAGGCGGAGGAGGAAGAGGAGGCGGAGGAGGAAGAGGAGGAGGAGGTGAACACTGGGCTGGTTCACAGCCGTGTGCAGGACACACCCTCTGGGAGTCATCACTGGTCCAACGTGTTCAGTCGGAGCTGCCAAGGGTGGGGCCAGAACCAGGAGCCTCATGGAGCAGCTTCAATACCCAGCGAGCAGGAGCGTGTCTCATGAGCAAAGAACAAACTTCCTTTATTTAAACTTCCCTCCGGATTTATTTGTCTTATTCCTAAACGGGTTTGTCACTTTGCATTTAATTAACTAACTCTATTAGAGGTTGTCTTTTTTATTTATATTAGAGCTTCTGACCACAGACACATGAATATTTAAATGTCTGTGGTTCTGTCACGAGAGGAAAACGTTTTTCCATGAGGTCCTGGGGAGGCGTTTTCCAGATAGATGCTGCCCCCTGGTGGACAGTTTGTTATTGAAGCCACATATTTTTGGAGCATATTGAAAATAATGCTCACATAGAATTTGTGACATAGTTCAACCTTTATTTTATTGTTTACAGAAAGTTTACAGATCCTCCAAAAGTCTTGAAATATGGTGAAATAACTGATATTGCTAGATATAATATTTATTTATTTATATAATATCAATGAGTTTCCAGCTTAATCACATCCCCTTTTAACTTCGTTGTTACCTTGGCAACAGATTCTCTGATCCATAGTTAAAAGATGCCTTAATCAATAAATTCCACAATCAAAAACACATTTGCTATATTAAGTATTAGGTATATGAACGATCAAATATTTATTTCATGAAGCAAAACATTGAACATAGTTGATCAGATAAGAAGATGTGCTGACGATTATCTGAAATGAGAAATATTAAAAAGAAATTAGCCTGATTCAGGGATCATATTGAGAAGTTTACGCTGTAACATAACATAACTTCATGAGCCGATCAATAGAATATTATCAGGCTCCAATTTCAATAATCGACTATTTCAAGTTATAAAGCAAAAATAGAACCTACAGGTTATTGATTTCAGTTTGTCAGATATGAGGACGAGCGGCTGCTTCTGTGTTTCACATCATTGATTCGGACGTTGGCTTCTTCTCTGGAGTAAAAGCAGCCAAATTAAAAACAATTCCTGTGTTTATCAAAACACTAGAAAGATGTGAGATATATGAATATTAAGTTTTTCACACGTTCAAACCAAATACATCCCGCAGCCTCTTTAACACTTGACGTCTGGATGACATGTGGGTTCTTCAGGGAGGTTTTAGATGAAGTTGTGTGGATGTCAGAGGCTTCATCCAGGTTCTGCTGCGGTAAAACCCTTCATTAAACTAATATGAGACTCAGGTCCACCAATGAGAGGACGATGCGGAAGGATACGCGGTGACGTCTCGAGCTGGAGGCTCCTCCACGGCGCTGTGGGGGGGGGGTGGGTGAGGGAGAGGAGAGAGGGAGAGAGGGAGGAAGCACAGGGAGACCAGTCGCTCCAGCACTCAGCAGCATCATGGCACCTATCGGATTAAAGGCGGTGGTCGGAGAAAGTAAGATTTTCTTTATTTCACATTTAGATCATTGAGTCCTAAATGTAACGCCGCGCCCTGTGCGTAAAAGCGACCGTTTATTGTGTGTGCGTGAGCGTGTGTTTGCAGGATGCGGATGGCTGGAGAGCATCGGGGTGATGATGAGGAGGAGGAGGAGGATGATGGTGATGAAGGTGGTGCTTCATCGCATCCTATTGTAGACCCCAGCGGCTGTAGTAACCTGCACAGACTGGCTGGTCTCCTGCGGTGCGGATGCGCAATTTGTTCCATTTCCAGCATGCGTATACTTAAACAAAAAAAATGTCTTTAACGCGCGGTGATTCTCCCGCAGATAGAAAACATCCGTGGAGGCTCACGCAGCGCAACACACGCCCTTTTACCCCCATAAGCAAAAAAAAAAAAATCTGCGCTGCTTCTCTGGAGCTGCATCGTAAAACTGTGCTGATGCGACGCGCTGCTGCAGCGTATCACGCCCTGGCGCTGGCTAATTCCAGCCAATCGTGCGATGACATCGATTAATAGGTGATTATTGGGCATTAACGGTATCAATCCGTGCGCGAGGTCGAGCACCGCCTCACCTCCCTGATGGAGCCGGAGCGTCTCGGTGCTCCACCGGGCTGGTGTCAGCTGCTAATGGCGGATTGTGGCCAAGTTGCCTTTAAAAGGCCGCAGCACGAGAAATTCCGCATTATCTGAACATGGCCCCACTAACGACCCGCTGAAGCTCCTCTTCCTCCTCTTCACCCTCATCCTCCTCCTCCTCCTCATCATGCAATTTATTGGTGATGCGCCAAAACCAGTCTGTGTCACTCTGCACCGTCAGGACGCAGCAGATCAGTGTGTGCACTGTGTGATATTGGCTTTTAGAGTCATTATGTGTGTGTGAGTGTGTGTGTGTGTGTGTGTGTGTGAGTCTGTGTGTGTGTGTGTGTGTGTGGACATGGTGCAGGCCTGAACATGGATGTGCTCTGGAGGGTCAACTGGGTGCATGTGTAGTTTGGTTGTGTTAACGTCACACAGGCCTGGACACTGGACTCGTAGAATCCAGTTCCTCCAGACGCACGTTTCTAATCCATGACTCAGGGTTTTTCCATCGTTTCCTCAGTTTGGCTGTTACGCTGCCTCCAGCCTGTGCTGCAGGATTTGCTTCACTTGATATCTCTCCACTGTTATTGATCCAGGTTTCACGTTTCACCAACGTCCAGGACAAACAGCCGCTCTGTAGTAGCGTCCCAGTCTCTGAGGCTGAGTCCCCCTTCGTGTTGTTAATGGTACCAGGCATCGCTGGTGCATCACATCATGTCCTGGGTGAACTGCTGCACATTTTAGGGCCCCCACCCCCACTCGGTTACACCTCCTCCACCAGCACACCTCTGCTGTGACACCGTGGAGGGGGAAAGGGTTTGAGCTTAGCCCGGGAATCAGACTCCAAACATGGAGCAGGAGTAGAGTGATTAGAAACCCAGAATATTATGTCGTAAATATAATACAATGCTGTTATGGTTGGTTTAGTACGAAGCTGTGGCTGCTACCAGGCCTGGATAATAATTATAATAACATCACACTGTGTAAAAAGAAAGAAAATAGTAAATATTGAGAAACACTCAATGTTAAAGAAAGTGGAAAAAGATATCCTGGATCCCAACCAAAATTTGATCAATTCTTTCCCGACCCAAAACACATGTTTCCACCAAGTGTCACATTAATCTGTCCGGTCGTTTTATCATTATCCTTCTAACTAACAGACAAACAAACACAAACAAACACAAACACAACATAAGATAAGATAAGATAAATTAAGATAATCCTTGATTAGTCCCAAATAAGGGAACATTTCTGACTCAAAACCTTAATTTCTTAGCTTTTAACCAGTTTGCATTGATCTTAAACTATATTGTGTAAATCATGATAGGATCATATCGTCATGATTATCATGAATTATTGGTTAATCCTGATGAACAGGGTTTTTAAATAGATGATCAGGAGATAGTGTTTGGCCTTGTTCATTATTATATTAGAGGTATGATTAAAAATTAGTGTGAGCTCGTGCTGCATGGACAATAAGGCCAAAAATATTATAGAGATAAAAATGTTCATATGAGTCAGCAAAGCATTTTACAAATCCTCACTGAGTTTGCACGATGCAGAAGCAATATATCAATATATATATCAACATTTGTTATATTGCTATTGATTAAAATCATATTGGGATGATTATTGATATTCCTTCATCGCCCTGCAGCCCTGCATCGCGAGCACAGACTTTCATTTTCACACCCTGCGTCACTGGTATTGTTTCTTATAAAAAGATTTTCCTGTTACAATAAAGCAACATCTTGATATGATATCATCTGCACACCTACACCCGAACACAACACAGCTTCACACGACAAACATCCCTGCATGTCCTGCACTATTTCATTATTCAGGCCTTGTAACTGGTAATTACATAAACCAGTCAGTAAAACTGAAGACAGGCACACGCAGCCACTGGCTCCTCTTTTCCAGAACAATATAAACACTGTGGATGTTTCCCAGTAGGTGAACGCAGCGACACCTGGGCTCCGTGTGGCTGAGGGTGGGAGCTGGGATGGGATTGGTGGAGTTGGCAGGGGAGGGAGGAAGGGAGGGAGGGAGGGAGGGAGGGCGACACCATCACGGCTCCTCTCTCTCTGCAGCAGTGGATGTAGCAGCCAGGATGAAGGAGGGGGGGGGGATGGGCAGCGAGCAGAAGCTTCTCCCACCATCTTTTTCATGACTGCACGTGAGCATCGGCCTCCACAGAGCAGCAGAAGGGAAATAAGGCCGAATGACGAGGCCTCTCATCACCTGAGCTGGAGGATTCATCATCTCTGAATGAGGCTGCTGCTCAGACTGATGGAGCTGAGAGACAGCGCTGAATATTACAGCGCTGAATATTAAAAAAGGAACAATGTTATGTAGCTGTAGCTGATTTTCTAGAGGTGATTCAGGGCTGTTTTACTGGATTTCATTGCGTCGTGCAGGTATTCGTCTTATTCCGTGCGCTTGTCTTGAAAGAGACAGCTTTCACTTATTTATTTACTCGTTGAGACACATATAACTCAGGTTTATATGGATCAAATCAGGGGATAAATCGGGGGATGTGGATAGAACAAGATTTATAGAGAAAGTAGCTGAAATGGCGCTCGCTTAAAACATGAGCACAATAAATTCCTGCATTCTCCAGAAAACATTTGGTGAATTTCCCCAGCGTGGGATCACTTAACTGTTATCTTATCTTAAAATCTGGTATCACAGGATGATGATGCTGTAGATTTTCTATAATTGAGAAACAGTTTCTAGACACGATACCCAGGTGGGAAAGTCTAATCAACTGAAATGAAACATTTAAAATGATCAGATTTCAAAATACTACTATCACAAAGCATTATGGGATTTCTCTCATGACCATAATAAGTGTCATTCGTTGTCTTCAGCTGCTCATTCAGGGTCATGAGGTTCATATTGCAGGTGCATAACAGATCCACTGTGATCGAGTACTGATCCGTCCTACGCTCTGACCTGTGATGTAGCTGCAGTAAATCTGAAGGTTAAACAGAATCTATGAGTTCCAATTTTCATCCAGGTGACAGAGAAGTCATCAATAACCCCCCCCCCCCCCGGTGACCTCGCTGCTGCGTGAACAACACGTGGTTCAGTAGTAACCCAGTTACACCGTGACAGGAAGTGAAAGTAGAGACATGGCGGTTTTAACATGGAACACAAAGAAGCAGAGAACATGACACTCGAGCCGTTAAGAGAACTTTGAACATACATGCTCTCATTTCAACTCAACGCTGAAATCACTCCGTCGGGATCCAGAAATTTCACGTCACGCTCGCGTCAACTAAAGTTTATCTGTAGATGCAGAAACAAACATCTGAGTCTGTAGATTAAATAGCAGCCTCCAAACTAGTTGGGTTTCTTGGCAACTTCGCAGCGTCAGTGACTTTGCCAGATTTGAAATCACTCACATATAGAGAACAAACTCAAACCTAGACTAGATTATTGGATAGATAAACTGCATAGCTCCAACATATACACCCCCCCTCAAACCACACATGTCTTTATGTTACATACACATAATAGAGACTCACTGTTTTACCCCCCCGTCTCCAGTCTTTATTAGATATCGAATCAGGCCCTGAAAGACTTCAGCTTTGTTATTAATGTGTGTGATTCACATCGATCTTCTCGTCTTCATCATCGCAAACAACACGTCTCCTTTAAATATCTGATTGGCTGCTGGATAAGGTCACTCTTCTCTGGACGTTTCTGGAAACATGCTGGTGTGTATTTACTCTTTGTGAGGAGAGGGAAGATGAAAGAGAAAAGGACACAGTCATGCACACACACACACACTCATACACACATACACACACACACACACACACACACACACACACACACACACACACACACACACTCATACACTCATACAAAGCGCTGCTGACCTTGGAAGCATCACTGAACCAGAGCATCGCACACTCGTCTGGGTTCAGTCTCTGACGCAGTGCCTGCAGCCCTCAGGGCCACACACACACACACACACACACACACACACACACACACACACACACACACACACACACACACACACACACACACACACACACACACACACACACACACACACACACAACAAATACACATTCACACACTCAAGTAAATCAGAGCTGAAATGTCACGTGATTGCAGAGAGCACGAAGAACCGGCTGAAACAGAGCCGGGTCACAGTCGCTCGTTATCTCAATGAATTCCCTCTTTTCTCTCCCGCTGAGGAAGAGTGCTGTGTCAGAGCTGGCAGACCTCCTCTTCCTCCCACTCCTCCGCTCAGCGGCACGTGACCGCTCCCTCCATCCTCCTCTTACATACGTATGTGCACAGAGACCAACTGTACACAGTGTTACAGAAATATCCAGACGAGCAGTCGTGTCGGTCAAGATGCCGTCGTCCTTAAGCGACGTGAGCAAAAAGAGGAAATGCAGATTGATGAGGAAGAGGAAGGGAGACGATGACATGTCGATATGTGAAGATGTTATTCTCACTGTGTTGCTACTGAACAGCTGCACAGATTTGATTTGATCGCTCATAACGTGCGTGTCTTTGCAGAATCACAGAATCACATTCAGGTCTCGTGACTCCTGCACGTCATCTCCCAGCACCTCTGGGTGCAGGTCACGACTCCTCGGCCTGACCTCTGACCTCTGACTGGATTTATGTGGGAGTCCGGAGGAGCGACAGACTCGTGATCCTCCTCTGCTCTTCTTAAAAAAACATTTGTGCTGGTTAGTTATGTAACTGCAGGATGAAGAGCAAACAAACTCTGGGTTTAACGATATTCTCATCGAGTCTTTATGTGTAGTTTACTTTGGAGTCCGACTGTTTTTGGGGCTGATGCCAATATTACATATTGACAGATAAATATTAAAAAACATAAATAAAAGAATTGGGCAAGATGTCATTATTTAACTCTATTGGCAAATACATATTTTTGGAAGATTAATATTTTACATTTTAAACACAAACGTTATTACGAATAATATATTGTAAAATATACAAATACATGTAAATACCAACCATGTTCTTTGCCTCCATTTTGTTCTTTACAGTATATCACATCACTATGAAACCTTCTCGTGTGTTATTACTCATTGACACAGTTTTATTAATGAACTACTACAACAGAGACTTTTTCAGAAGCTGCATCTTAGTAAAGCTTCAAGCGTTTGTTTGTTTTTTATCAGATGAAATAAAGAAATCTCTCAGCCGAGCCCCGGTGGAAGCTGAGAGGGTTTCACTGCTGAGAAGTGCTGAGGTGTCTGCTCGTCTCTTTGAGCTCCGCGGCGCTGTCTCCTCTCGGGAGCGGTGCCCCAGTGAAGATCCAGAGAGGAGAAGTGGGTCATGCACTCATAGGTGAAGGTCCCTGAAGGGGGGGGGGACGCTCGAGTCAAAGGGAGAAACTGTCGCCGCTGTGATGTGTAATAATGTGCAGAGTCAAGGCTGAGGAGGGAACACGGAGCCAATCAGCAGGAGCAGTCACGTCACAATAACGCGTCACGCTGTTTGTTCTGAGGGTCGGAAAAAACAAGGAAATGTGGGAAATTGAAAAAGCAAAGATTAGATTGATTTATTTTAGATTATTTTTAAATAGGTTTTGAGAAGAAAGTACAAGTTAGAGGTTCCTGTCACGCTTTCTGTCCATGAGGATGTGTATCCTGTTAAACTGGATGTGAGAGAGCTCGTGAGGCGTCTGAGGTGTGTGTGTGTGTGTGTGTGTGTGTGTGTGTGTGTGTGTGTGTGTGTGTGTGTGTGTCTGTGTCTGTGTGTGTGTGTGTGTGTTTGGTTGACACAGCTGTTGCTCTGTGTTTGTTCAGGTCCCTTCCCTTTCGTCCCTGCTTTGTTGAGGCTCTGTCTGCGCGACAGAAAGGAAAAACCCACAGAGCTTTTCTCCTGACGTGGTTCAGTAACACGACCGAGTGACGCTACCACACGAAGGAGAACTGTGAGCGAGTCGATTCCTCTTTAGGAGACCCCGCTCCAATTTATCGGTTGACCAATAAAACTCTGTCAATATGTGGCTTTCACATTTATATCAATAGAGTCGGTAGCGTTATCTTTATGTTTGCAGAATAAACAAAGCAGAGGAGACATTTACATTCTACGAAATCATGTATTTTCTTAATTCAAGTTCTATTATATCTGTTTCTGTTTCTGTTTGTGTTTTGTTTCTGTTTCTTGTTATTTAGAACAAAGTTTATGGTTAAACTGAAGAAATAAAAATCAAGCCTCAATTCTTTCTCATAAGGGTTTGAAATATATATATATATTTGTATTTTCTTGAACAAAACTGACAGTGTTTACTATTTATTTATAACTTTTTTCCAGAAGACAACATTTGGATGAAAGATTTAACTCAGTTCCTGTTTAGACAGCTTCTCAGTGAAGCCATGACCACACAGACATGCAGCGTAATCAGGTAGATTCATTAATAATAAATGAATTTTAATAAATAATGTTTTTTTAAATCGTGCAGAGCAGTTCTCAAAATAAAACCTTAAAACGAGATGCAGCAGCCACACAAATGCGTCAATATGTTGGTGATGTAACCTTATGTGTTGTGGTTCAGAGTATAACAGGTATAAAGTACACAAAGTACTGTGACTGGATATTTTCATTCCTGGAGCTGTTTCTCAGAAAGAAGCTGCAGCAGCGTCGAGAGGAAACACATGAGCAGCGGCAGAGGAAGAAGGATTTCCTCGCTGCCGCTCTGTTTGTGGAAGTGTCTCGTCTTGAGGTCCTCGGGTTGCTGCTGCATGAAAAGACGAGATGATTAGTTGGGAATCGAACGTGCACTTTGAGCATCAAGCACAGATCTGTCAAAGGCTTCACATCCACAACTATTCGCTCCTGAATGAAAAGTCAACTTCTGTAGTTTGTATTTGTTGAGACGATGTTGGAAAGAGGCTGAGTCAGGAAATCACTGTCACTCAGTGAGAAACGTACTATTCCCACATCACGCGTCCCACAGGAGGTCAGACACAGTTCCTCTGACTCACAGGAGGTGAGAACTGTCTCTGACTCTCTGGCTGTTTCTGTCGAGGCAGCAAGACTGACTCATTTCAAAGGCTGCGTCCTTTTCGTCCCCCCGAGAAACGAAGGCTCCAACGGGTGGATCCTATCCCAGGATTCATTGCGGGACGAGCTTGTGACCCCGAAAGCCTCCGTGGACCAGACCGTCTCATTTCGGCCTTTGTGGTCCAAGCAGACTTCTAAGGACGCAGCTTCTGAATTGAGACACAGCTTCTGTTTGTCCTCATCCATCCATCCTCTTCCCTCTCAGCCAATCAGCAGCTAGTATCTCCATCAATTCACTGATTTACCGTGAATCAAACAGAGCCAGCGTTGACTGACACGAGCACATCTCTGATCTTTTATTCCACGTTGCTGTGTAATCTTAGTTTTTTTTTTTTATTTCTGCGTGTCCTTTTTTAATCTGTGATAATCCATCAGTATCTCCGTGGCCTCAGGTTTTAGCCACGGGGATTAGGCGGGTTTCATTCACAGTGATCCAGCATCATGTCCGACAGTAATTCACCCTAAATGGATTTGTCCTAATGCGACTGGCAGATTGTCGGCGTTAGTGATCAGGCCAATATCGGCAGCGTCGCCGTGGTGATGTGACGTCACGGTGGATGCGATTATTTGAAATCAAACACGGAATCAATCCCCTGCAGTTTATGTTCCTGCTCGTCACGGTGTCTGTGCTCAGTTCAACCTTGTTGGAGGCCGTGTTTGACTTTCGCCTGTCGTCGTCGTCCTCCACTGCAGGAATTTACATTATGAGGTTATTTTTAAATCTGCACCAGTCGGACGGGATCGTGTTGTTTTGTTTCCACTGAAAAACCTGCAAACCTGATTTGTTGTTTTCTTACTGTGCTGCAGGCGAGCAGTTAGGAGATGGGATCTACCTTCGTTGTCCTTATCGGATCCTTGTTATTGTATAATAATAACAATAATTTAATTCTGATTCAAATAGTATAAGTAAATATATTTAGAGAAATAAGACGACGAAAGAAAAGAGGAAAAATCACATGACATCAGCTGTGGGAGAGCAGGGAACTCAGATAAGTAGAGCACATGAGACATAACACAGAGACAAATGTGAACCCTCTACACACACACACACACACACACACACACACACACACACACACACACACACACACACACACACACACACACACACACACACACATTAAGTCATCCGGTCAAACTGAGCATATCGAGGCCTGCAGAGATTTGAAAGACGACAGAACCATAGACTTTATATTATACACACAGTGAATTCCTCTGAATGTATCTAGAATTATTTATGTCATCATTTATTTAAGTGAATGTGAAACAGCTGAGGTCTGCTCTGAAGGGGGGGGGGGGGGGGGGGGGTTTGGTTAACAGCATTAAAACATCTTCGCTCCTCACGTCACCGTGTCGCCCTCCGGTTCCTGACCAAGTTTCTTCTTTTCCTCCACAGAGATTATGAACGATGTCATCAAGAAGGTAAAGAAGAAGGGAGAATGGAAGGTAAGAACCAACGACCACCTCATCAACATCAAATCTCTGCAGCTTCTCATTTAGTCTAGTCTGTGACGACTCAAATCGAGTGTAGCCTCTCAATGGAAGTAAGAGTTTGTATAGTTAGTGTCTCGTCCCCTGTCGCCAGGCGCTGATCGTGGACCAGCTGAGCATGAGGATGTTGTCGTCCTGCTGCAAGATGACAGACATCATGACGGAGGGCATCACCAGTAAGAGACGACCATCACGTCCGCTGTCGCTCTGCACGCTCACGCTCTGCTCTGTGTTGTGTTGATTGTAACGTGTCATTTCTTTTCTCTAGTTGTGGAGGACATCCACAAGCGGCGAGAGCCTCTTCCCAGCCTGGAGGCCATTTACCTGATTACACCCACAGAGAAGGTGAGGATGCTCCCTCTCTCCTTTTCTCTCCCTCTCCTTCTCTCTCCTCCTCTCTCTCTCTCTCTCAAAACATGATGGCAATAAAGCTTATTTGAATGTGCACATATACTGTGATCCTCATCAGTGATTCGCTCTGTCTCTCTTCAGTCTGTCCACACCCTCATCGCAGATTACAAAGATCCTCATTCAGCTAAATACAAGGCAGCGCACGTCTTCTTCACTGACTGTGAGTATATTATACACAAACATGAACATGCATGAACAAACAGGAACATGCATGAACATACATGACGATACATGTTCAGCTGCTTCAGCAACGATCTGCTTTAATGCCTCAGCTGCTTCTTTACAAGTGTCTCTGAGTAATTTTATTGTAATATAATGTCAGAAATGATCATTTAGTTTGTCAGATTAATGTTAAATCAATGAAACAATCCAAACTCACATGTGCTGTGTGTTGTTGTGATGTGCATTTTTATTTTTATTATAAATCAGTGAGAATCCCAGATGTTTAGGTCGTGATTAAGAGCAAATAATCAATGATGATCAATGTGATTCTGTATTTTCCAGCCTGCCCTGATCCTCTGTTCAACGAGCTGGTGAAGAGCCGCGCTTCCAAATCCACAAAGACTCTGACGGAGATCAACATCGCGTTCCTGCCCTACGAGTCTCAGGTAGACGTCCGGCAGCGTCGCACGCGTCGTGACGACTGTTTCTTCTTTTTCATCTGTTGTTTGTTCGCGGCTGTGAGAGAACGATCCAGAGACAGAGAGCGTTAGAGGTGGATGGAGACGAGGCGCAGGACAGAGAAGCTGCTCAGACAGGAATAGTAACAGGCGATGGACGGGAAGAGACGGAGGGAGAAACACAAATGCATGTTCAGGTGGTGGCTTGTCACAAAGCTGCTGACTCACTGTGTTCACTGCCAGACTCTTCTTGAAACACTCACACCTCCCTCCCTCCTTCCATCCCTCCCTCCCTCCCTCCTTCCTGCTTCTCCATCCTTTACCGTATTCACAGATTCCTGCCTCCATCATGTCCTTCCTCATCCCTCCCTCTCTTCCAAGTCCTCCATCCCTGCCTTTGCACGTCGCTTCCACTCTCTAAGCTTCAACCTTTTTATTTTTTCTTATTATACTCACTTCACATATTTATTCTTTCCCTCCCTCCCTCCCTCCCTCCCTCCCTCTCTTTCTCCTCTCCTCTCTATCTCCCACATCTCTCCCTCTGTCCATCCTTCACTCGCTCACTGTCTGAAGATGCCACTCGGCCCACAATGCCTTGCTCCCCTCCTGTCTACTAGAATTAATTCGGAGTCAGTGATTTTCTGCTCCGGGGCCGAAACGCCGCCTCGTAGCCCCGCCCCCCGCCAACCCAATGCTCTCGTCCTGTTGGATGAATCAGAATCGGTGGCCAATGGCAGCCAAGCTGACGGAGGGACCCTTCTGCAGCGCAGGAGCGTGGTCATGTGACCGTGGACAGATGGGTGGGAAGGAGGGAGCGGTAGTGAGGGATGGAGGCGAGAGGAGACAAGGAGAGAAGAGAGGGAGGATGAGGATGACGAAGGAGAGCAAACGAGGAAATTGAAGGAGAGGGAATGAGACGTGGAGACAGAATGAAAAAAGGAAAATGAAAGAGAGGAAAGGAAACAAGTAATTAGAGATGAGAGATGAAGGTGACGTGATTAAAGAGTAAAACAGAGGAAGAGAGATGAGGAAAAAGGAGACATTATATAAATCAGTTTGATGTTATCACCGAGGCTGTGAGAGAACGTTGACCTGCTGTCGAGTCGAGACGCTCTGACACTGAAAATGATTTTACATCATCGAATCTGCTCCGGACGTTCAGATGCACGTTGCTTTAGAGAAGAAGAAGATGTACGAAGGTGAAAAAGGTCAAAACGGTCAAAGCTGGAAGGAGCGAAACCGTGCAGCTGCAGCAACGTTTACATTTCTGTGTGTGTGTGTGTGTGTGTGTGTGTGTGTGTGTGTGTGTGTGTGTGTGTGTGTGTGTGTGTGTGTGTGTGTGTGTGTGTGTGTGTGTGTGTGTGTGTGTGTGTGTGTGTGTGTGTGTGTGTGTGTGTGTGTGTGTGTGTGTGTGTGTGTGCAGGTGTACTCACTGGACAACCCAGATGCCTTCCACAGTTTCTACAGCCCCCATAAGACCCAGCTGAAGAACCCGGTGATGGAGCGGCTGGCCGAGCAGCTGGCCACGCTCTGTGCCACCCTGAAGGAGTACCCTGCTGTCAGATACCGAGGGTGAGCAGCAGGGGGCGCTGATGGGAGGAGGGGTTTGTGTCTTAATCTCTAGTTTCAAGTCTTTTTCGATACAGCTGATGTTCATTTAGTAAATTATGATCCTTTAGAGTCAAAGCATTGTTTGCATCGGGGCGTGGATACCGTGTGATTGGCAGCTGATAACGCCCAATGGGTGCAGGTGTAGATGTTTCCATTTGTCTGTGTTACCGATCGTCCCTCCATGTCCGTCTGTCTTCCTGTCAGCGAGTACAAGGACAACGCCACCCTGGCCCAGCTGGTTCAGGACAAGCTGGACGCCTACAAGGCTGACGACCCGACCATGGGAGAGGTGAGATCAGGAAAATGACTCGTGTCACATTCTTATTTCAGGCTGTATCTGGACGTGTATTGATTCATAATCCCTCTTATATGCATGATTTTCTTGCTGCCTCTCTCACTCCTGTATGTGCTCCTCCCGGCGCAGGGTCCAGACAAGGCTCGCTCACAGCTGATCATCCTGGACAGGGCGTTCGACCCCGTCTCACCTGTCCTCCATGAGCTCACCTTCCAGGCCATGGGCTACGACCTGCTGCCCATCGAAAACGACGTCTACAAGTACGACAAGAACCCAAACGACAGAAACACAGAGGGCGTCTTGTTAGACGTTATCAAACTATGGAATGAAATGTTGAAATGGACGTTTCTCTTTCTGCAGGTACGAGACCAGTGGCATCGGAGACGGAGGACGCGAGAAGGAGGTTCTGCTGCACGAGGACGATGACCTGTGGGTGAGCCTGAGACACAAACACATAGCTGAGGTGTCCCAGTGAGTACGACTTTGAATCTTCACACTTTCCTGCATCGCTCTTTTGACGCTGAGTCCAGCAGCGCTCACGACTCTCCGCTCACGCGCTCGCCCTTCGCTGCTTGTGTTTTGTGTTTTTGTGATTCAGGGAAGTGACGCGTCAACTGAAGGACTTTTCCGCCAGCAAGAGGATGAACACTGGAGAGAAGGTAAGGATTCGTTGATGTGTTTACAAGAGGGATCATTTCTTGAATTCCCTGAGAAACTACTGAATTCTGGGATTGATTATTTGTGTCTGTTAAAGTAAATTATATCTAAATAGTGATCTCAAACAAGAAGGGCCCCTCGGACAGTCCATACCTCCACATACTCCTTTAAATATTCTCAGAAATGTGACCGGGATTATCTGTTTTTCTCTTAGTCGAGGAAACGAAACGAATCCTGAAGTTTCTGTGTCTTATTTTTCACTTTTTGTTCCAGTTTTCCACTTGTGAAGTTTGTCCTGCAGTGATATTATAAGTTAGTTTTAGTCCAGTTGATTATAAAACACCAGCGAACCGACATGTTTTTATGATTCAAGCTTTTTAAATAATGAATATTTACCTAAAGAACTAATTTAAAGTGTTTTATTTGACTGACGACTTTCGCCGGACTCATCCTATGAATGTTTCTTCTCTCTGAACAGACCACGATGAGGGATCTGTCCCAGATGCTGAAGAAGATGCCTCAGTACCAGAAGGAGCTCAGCAAGGTGTGTGTGTGTGTTACAATGTAAGTGTGTGTATGTTTTCCTATGTGTGTGTGTTACAACGGTGTGTTTTGTCTCGTTCAGTACTCCACTCACCTGCAGCTGGCTGAGGACTGTATGAAGCACTACCAGGGAACAGTGGACAAACTGTGCCGTGTGGAGCAGGTGAGAGGGAACAAGAGGGAACAAGAGGAAACCATATTTAACCAGGGGGCTGCAGGAAAAGTTCTGGAAAATGTCCAGAGCAACGGACGGAGATTGTTTAACCTCACAAACGTTTTCTGCCGCAGGATCTGGCGATGGGAACCGACGCCGAGGGAGAGAAGATCAAAGACCCCATGAGGGCCATCGTGCCGATCCTGCTCGACGCCAACGTCACCACATACGACAAGATCCGCATCATCCTGCTCTACATTTTCCTCAAGAACGGTGAGTAGGAGACAACAGTCAATCTGAAGTCCGTGCTGCCATCGCTCCCTGCAGAGCAAATGATTTTTACTCTTTGTTTGTCGCCTCAGCCGTCGTCCTGTCGTCTTCTTAAATATTAACGCAGACTCATGAGTATTAATATTTCTATTAATGTATTCCGTTTCACATAATACAAATTCAGAAACACAGACTGTTGAAGTTCATTAATATACAGAAAGTGCAGAGATATCAAAGTAAACAAATTTTAAATTAAAGGGAATTATTTTAGTTTTGGATTTCGAGCAGCAAACATGAATTTGCCTTCATAAGGGAGTAGGATGAACATATTAAATGTAAACAGAGTCATGGAGTTCATTATGTGTGTGTGTGTGTGTGTGTGTGTGTGTGTGTGTGTGTGTGTGTGTGTGTGTGTGTGTGTGTGTGTGTGTGTGTGTGTGTGTCCAGGCATCACGGAGGAGAATCTGAACAAGCTGATCCAACACGCTCAGATTCCCCCTGAGGACAGTGAGATCATCACCAACATGGCTCACCTGGGCGTCCCCATCATCACAGACGTGAGATCATCACTCTCTTCTTCTTCAGTCGGACTCTCAGTCTTTACTCCTCTTCCTCCTCTTCTCCTTTTTATCTGTGGCAAACACTGCGAAATAACTTTGTATCTACAGACTTTTCTCCTTTTAACCTCCTCGTTTCCTCTTCCCTTCATCAGTCCACCCTGCGCCGAGGAAAGAAGCTGGACAGGAAGGAGCGCGTGAGCGAGCAGACCTATCAGCTGTCCCGCTGGACACCGCTGGTCAAGGACATCATGGAGGTGTGTTTGCAAATCACTAAACATCAGATACACGTGTTATTTCTTTATCTCTATTTAACCTCAATTCAGTTAATCAAGTCAAACATCTTACTTTTCCAGCCGTAATGTTATCGACTGTATTCAGCTCCTTATTTGTGCAGTCGCACAACAACGATGCTGTGCAGCACGAGTGTGTAACGGTATTTCTGTTGTCGCCCTGCAGGATGCTATCGAGGACAAGCTGGACACCAAGCACTACCCCTACATCTCCACCCGCTCCTCCGCCTCCTTCAGCACCACTGCAGTCAGGTGCACACACACACACACACACACACACAACGACATATGCACAAAGCGTTGTGTTTTATTACCCTTTTTAAATGACCAAAATAGATATGCTGGTGTTGGATCAATAGTAATTTTGGAAGGGAGATGAGTTCGACGGATCAATACCTGGGGGAAATGGAGAGCAGGGAGGTGCTGCAGTTTGAATCCCAGCGTAACAACAGGAAGAAGAGAAGCTCGAGCTGGAGGAACAACGACAGGAAGAGGAAATAACACAGGACTGAAGCTTCTAATTATTTAAGCTTCGTAGAAACTGAAGTTTGCACATTTTGAAACTGACTAGTTGCATTTTTATAAAATTATTTTATTGTTTTTATTGAAATGTCTGCACACATCGAATAACATAATATATAAAAACGAGGACACACACACAGCTCTGAGGTTTGTGTTAGGATACTTGTAGGTTGGTCACACACATGCAGATTAAAGCTCTAATGTTTGAATCTGGTTTTAAATGTCCAGATAAAACATTTTCCTCCCGAATCCCTTCAAGCTTTTTTCCTCCAATAACCAGATTTAGCATCTTTGCATCTATGAAATAAGAATCATATTATCTGTTCAGAAAGTATTGTGAGCGAATGGGGGACAGTGTTGCTGTGAACCTGTGATGACGTGACCGTGTTCTGCTCCTGCAGCGCTCGGTACGGCCACTGGCACAAGAACAAGACACCCGGAGAGTACCGCACCGGTCCACGCGTCATGGTCTTCATCATCGGCGGCGTGTCCTTCAGCGAGATGCGCTGCGCCTACGAGGTCACACAGGCCAATGGGAAATGGGAAGCCATCATCGGTGAGTAATGCAACAGGGGGCAGCACTGAGCGCAGGCCGAGCACAAGAGGAAGGGTTAAAGAGTTGATAAGTTCAGGACTCTTGAACTCATAGTGGTCGTGTTGTGAGAACGCTGATAAAAAGCTGCGTCCTAATTCAGGGGTCACTGTGTGAGGCCGGTCCGACCTCCAGGTCCTCTGAAGGTCAAAGGATAGAAGGAGGAAAGTGAACAAAGAGTCTAACATCGACGTAGACGAGCAACTTTACCGTGTGAGAAAAGAAATCAGAATTTTCAGAGTTTTCAACGAATACTTTCTGGAAGTAAGTTTGTCGTAAAAACATTATTACGAGACAGTTCACTCTGATGTTTTAGCAAATTTTAAAAACAATATACTGCCCCACTGGCACAGAGAAATAAAAAAGAAATACAAGATCAAACACAGTTACATTAAAAGTTCTGGTTTTCTTTTATTTATGCGCCGACTTTAACCAAACACACTCTCAGGTACAAATACAAAATTACCAATAGAGATATTTCAGTTTTTCGCTTTCCCTGCACGCAGACGATGAATCCCACGTTTAAGTGAACTCTTAATGGAGGCGGACGAAGCTGCAGAATAGCTGTCGTAACCTGTGCCGTGTGTTCTGTCATGTTATGCCCCTGTGTACTGTCGATTTCATGTCCTTAAGCTTCGTCAGCCAGTCTGTCTTATAACTGGGAAAGTGTCTTGTTAGTCTGTGTTGTGCTCTGCTTCCGCTGTTGTCTTTAAAAACAACTGTTGTCTTTGAATTGCAGCCACGCCACGTCTGTTTCTGTCTGTACCTCCCAGTTGTTTTGTGTCTTTTGCAGAATGGCGAGTGTGTGTGTGTGTGTGTGTGTGTGTGTCAGTGTGAGCGTGTGTGTCTCTCTCTCTCTCTGTGTGTGTGTGTGTGTCTGTGTGTGTTTGTTTTAACCCTTCTGGGGTTTTTTATTTAAATGGAGCGATTGGGGGAGGGGGCGTGGCATGTGCTGAGAGACGAGTGGTGAAGCCGCCTCTGTTCCTCCACAGGTTCCACCCACGTAATCACCCCCACCAAATTCTTATCGGACCTGCAGCACCCCGACTTCCGAGAGTCCACTAGGGTGTCCTTTGAGGACGCAGAGCCCGCGGCCGAGTGAGGCAGAGACAGATTGGGAGGGAGGGAGAGAGAAATCACACTGAAAAAAGTAAAGGCAGCCGCACAATGAAGCCCTTTCTGAACCTTCACAGCACAAGGGCTTCGTCCTCGTTCCTTCTCCTTCCTTTGAACACTCAGTCCTGTTCTATGTAACTCCACCCTCCTCCTCCTCCTCCTCCTCCTCCCCATGTCCCTCGGGGATGGGCACCCCCGACCTCTCCTCAGCGCACGGACCGCTCCACCAGTCTCGCTGACGGTTAGCCAATCAGAGCGGGGGTTCCGCGCCTCAGTCGCCTGTCGTCCGAGGCTTCAGGGAGGCTGAGTCCAAATGTCCAGAGTTCATCACGTCTGCAGACTCACGTTCCGTATCGTGTTTTAAATATCAGACAGATGCCCTCAGTCTCCTAGATCCATATTTTTATCTGGATCCACACCAGAGCCATGATTTATACGTGGAAATGTTGAAAGATGCTCTGTCTCTTGATGTTAAAGAAAGAATATCAAGGTCAAACAGTCCTTGATGTCAGTTCCCTAAACAAGCCTGATTTTATTTCATTAAAATCCACAAATCATTCTCCGAGGAATCAACGAATCTCACAATGTTAAAGAAAGTTAGGTAAAGAAAGTAAAAAGAAAATGCTGGATCCACCCCTTATTCCGGATCTGCACTAAAATGTAATTCTTTCTTTCTGTCACATCCTTCCGTCAAATTTTGTCCAAGAAAATCTTATTACAGACTTTTATTCTACTCACTTTAAAATAACATTTTCAACAATCAATACAACTTATAAATGATATGATAAATACTCCATTATAGTACATTATTGTCCAGTTTCATCTCTAAAATATAAAAATCATCCTGTAAAATGAGTTTGAGACTCTTAATGCAGCAGCTTCTGTATTTTATCACGTTGGAAAAAGAAAACGTGTGACGTTAATCCTCGCTCCTCGACATCACCCGTCTGTGAGTCTGCAGGGAGGACGTGTGGATTCAGCTCATGTAGAGTCCGTGCTGCGGAGCGGCCGCGCCTGAGGGGGTCGCGACCCCATCCCTGCTGCCTCCTCCCATCATCTCAACTGGGTGGATTAAATCGCCCCTCCACCGCCACCCGAAGGCCCCTTGAGCCTGTTGACCGCTCACTCCAGATTTAATCTACCCCGCCCCGAGATCCATCTCTATCACTTTTTAACTGTCCGATTATTATTTTTTAATTTTCTAACCCTTTGCAAAGACGAACCCCCCCCCTCCCCCCGATTTGTTGCTCTTTCAGGACAGGTCCTTGACTTGATGCTGGATTTGAAAACAAGGATTCTCTCCTTTTCTTTCTGTGTGTGTTGTTTTATTTGTTTGACTCCCTCATCCATGTCACACTCTCTCTCAGTCCACGTCACATGCTCACATGGCTCATGGCTCGTCTGCAGAGGGAGCTGGATGTCAGACACAGATCACGAGGGTTCAGCTTCAGAGGAATTCAGTTGGTCTCTCTGCTGACACAGTCTGAGAATGTAGCATCGCTCCACCTGATATGCTTTAGCGACCTCCCCGAAAAGTAAACGATGCCACAAACACATTCATTTCTTTCAAAGAAATCATCTTAGAGGGTTTTAAGTTTGTTTTTACAGGGACAGCTCTCGGTCACATGAGAATCTGAGAGCTTTTTAAAGAACATCACATCTTTTAAAATGCTCAGAGTGTCACAGAATAGTTTTTAATAATTTTAAAGTTTATTTAAAATAAGCCACACCTGTAAAATGTAATATTTAAAAGTTATCTAAAAGTTTAGTAAATAAACAAGATATCATCTGAACCACAGATTAAATGGAGAATAAGTTTTTGATTTTTGGGTTCAGAAGTGTTCTAATTCTAAAAAGTGTTATGTAAACAGCCACATGGTGGCGCTATCTGCACTTAAAAACTTCCTTACCCTCCTCAACACTAATTCTAACACAGATTCTGAAACTTGACAGAAATAACACACGTTTAGGAACATTCGACACATCATCTCCCTGTGAGACTTATTTCCACATCCCATGACCACCTCATCGTCGCCATTTAACAGAAACCTGTCGTCCTGGGCATCCATCTCATTCCCGACCAGTCTGCTAAAGCGATATCGTTCACAACCCGGACGGATGGTTCCTCCTCCGTGCGCACACCATAAGCAGTATGACCCCCCCCTCCCCCACATACTGCCACATTCAGCACCTCCTGAGCAAAATGGCCATCACTTACTAAAACAACTCTTTGTTTTTGTTATGCTGTTTTGGTCTGGACCTCAGTAGTCGCCTCAGTGGCGTAGACGGCGTTGTGTTTCTGGGGCCGAGCGGCCCACGAAGCTGTGTGTTTGGGGGAACAGCAGAGAAGCAGGTGAGGCCAGTCCGACACTGACCTCCGTGACCCGCACTAAAACCCCACCCACCCACAACACCCCCCCCACCTGCATCATCACCATAACGACCCCACTCGAGATGGGCCCGCCTCTTTCTCTCCTGTCCTCGTAGTGGGCGAATGTGTTTGAGGTGAATCAGCCCAAACTGGAAGAAACACGCAGCTTTGCCACAGAAACAAGCCGACGTAGGAAAAAAAAATCCTGTCGACGTTGAACAGGTGCGAGGAGTAAATCAAATATCGAGAAGTGAAAAATGGGGAATCCGTGACACGAAGTGACAATTTAAATTTGGCGTAAATGTTTGCTTTACTCCACTCGGCACCTTTCAAGTTTTTACGATGTGTGAAATGTGTCTTCAGCTGTCACACGAGCTCATCACTGTCTGATCGAGGTTTACCGAGTTTCACATTTTCATCCATTTTATCGGCAGACGACAGAACTAACTCTCTGGTTTTGGATTTCATGACACGTTAGAGAAGATCTGCTTCCGTCTCTGTTTGCTGTATTTTATTTATTTTTCGTTGCTTCCTCTCGATGTATTTCTCAGCTTCCTGCATGCTCTTTAAATCAAAGGCCTTACACGGCCATGTGCACATTCCTTCTCACACCTGATTGGCTGCGCTGCGTAGACAGGTTTTGGTGTCGTAGGCTCTCCACTAGCCCCGCCTTGCACAGTGTCATGTCAGTCGTGTGGTGCCATCGCTGATCTGTGTGCTTCCATAATGTCCGGCTGCATGATTTAGCTCCGCGTCATGAGTCTGTATCAGCTCTAGAGTGATAGAAGTTTAAAATAGTCATTTTTTTTTACAAGATTAAAAGAGATGTGGAGGTAATTGGAGAAATTAAATCAAGTGAAAACCCCCAAATTTGGACATATGAGGTTTTTCCACCATGTCCAATCAGTCTTGCACAAGTCATATCTCTAGTTTTGGGGGATTTCTTGTGTTTCAGATCAGTGTAAGTTTCTCTATAGGTGGAAACTCAAGTTAGGAGATCTCAAAAAAATTGTGACGAGCTGTTTTGATGATGAAAAAATCTGAATCCGCAGAGTGACGGCAGCTCCATTATGCGAAACATCCGCAACAGGCTTCCATAGCAAGAGCTGAAAACACATTTTTCCACTGGTTCCTTTACAAACGTGCAGATCTAACGCCCTGTGTGTGTGTCTGTGTGTCTTTTGCGTGCGCGTCTCCAGGCTCGACCCACATCTTCACCCCCACCAGTCTCCTGGAGCAGCTCAAGGCCATGAACAAACCAGACGAGGAAGTGACGAGCTAAAAATCCTCCAATCACATCTCTCTCTCCCCCCCTTAACCCACCCACCCCCACCCCACCCCCCGCCCTCACCCATCTTACCACCACCCCTCCCTCCCTCCCGACCCGATCCATTAACTGTGTATGCATCTTGCTTGAAAAGAAGAAAAACAAAAGACATCTTAGATGAGTAAAAAAAAAAATATATGTTGTATCAAAGATTAAAAATCGTTGCAAGTATTCTCATGTTTTCCAATGGATGCAACTAAATAAACTTATTTAAAAAGGTTTAAATATCAGAAGAGAAGGCCATTTTAAACGGAAAATACCAAATGTAATAACCGTAAGAGGTGGACATCTTCTCTGGTTCCTTCCTCTGGATTTCTCCTCCGTGTCAGTTTTATCGGAAGCAGGTGGAGGAGGGATGTGACGTGTTGGGAGGTCGATGTTGTAAAAAAACTCAAATATCATACCAGTCAACATGCAATATATATAAAATACATATATTTCACCGGAGAGGAGCCCCACCTCGCTCATTTGAGATGTGCATATTCAGTAGCATGCTTGGACTTGTGTGGACTGTCGATGTGTTTGTATCCGGTGTGGATGTTCTGGGAGCTGCAGAGTTTAGCGTTTAGCTTTATTTCCAAAGATGCTGAGCTGGAGTCCTCCACCCAAACTCTTTGTTTTGAGTATGAAACGGCATCACTGAAACTTCTCAAAAACCACCGTCCACTACTCCACTACGTAGGTTTTCTTCCAGAATCACCATTTTGAATTAATCTTTCAGTTGATTGATTAATTAAGAGTTCAAGTGGCAACTTCTCCAAATTTAAAGAAATACCCGAAAAGGCAGGAACAAACTAAATTTGACCCTTTCTGACACAGTTTCCATGTAAATATGTAAAGTCTGGTGTGTGTTTGACACTCAAAACAAAGTTAGAGTTTGGTTTAAGAACTTGTTGGAGCAGAAGATGAAAAGAGAAAGAGCTCAGTTAGAAAATATTTTAAAAAATAGAATCATCCCTCCTCCGGCTGCAGAGACTGTGAAATATTTACCCTCCACAACCTTCTTTCCGTTCTCCGTGAAGAAACTTCATGTTTTAATGTCTAAGGGCCGTTGCTTGCTGTTATATAAAGAATAATGTTAAAAAGGGCCAGTTGTATTTCAGTATTGTATCCTGTCAGATTAAGTCTTATCATTGGTTTTCGTAATGATGTTTACTTGGGCCATGCACTGAGTCGTGTTGTGTAAATGCCATATGTTGCCGTTTTTAGCGTCTCACTGTTGACTGGTGATCTTTCTGACTGTGAAGTAGTGATTCCTTTAACCTTTTTTGAAAATGCCGATGTGAAGCCGCCGTGTTTGTGACGTTTTAGCTGTAGCTGTTAGTGGTCAGCTGGGAAAATGAAATTCTATCTCTATTTTCTTTGTCCGTTTCTTCCTGGTGCAGTGTAAAAACCCCTCAGTGGTGAATGGCTTTAAAAGACGAAAACATAACGACTGAACTTTGAGCTTTTCCCACTTTTTTCCCGGCCAAACAACTTGTATATTGCACTACTGCGTTTTCTGTGATGCAAGCGCTTGATTTTGTGTTCCGTTTATTTTTTAATTTGCCGATGTTTAGGGTTTACTTTGTTAAATCAATTGATTTTCAGAGGAAAAAATACATTAAATGAAACACTAGTCCGTCCTGAAACTGTTTTAACTTATTGGGATTGTTTGTTTGCAAGTGTTGAAGCACAAACAATACTTCCATGTCTACCTAGTATGTACTAAGGCTGTCTAATAAATTGGCTTCCATTATAATGAAGACTCGGATCATGTTTTTGAGTAACAGCAGTAATAAGAGTGGTCTTTCCATTTGTTCACGAGTAATTTACACTGTTACATGTTAAACAGCTACTGTCAGTTGACCTTTTACACAGAGCAACTACTAGGTTGTACTATTTATTATTAAATGTATTTTTCGAGATTTAATATAAGGTCACTGGGACCTTTGGCTACCAAAATCGAATCAGTTCATCCTTGAGTTCAAGTGAATGTTTGGACCACATGTAAAGGGTTTCCCTCACGGCGATCCGGAGACATTGCGTTCACAAGACAAATTGTGCTTTGTTAGGTCACATGGACCTTGACCTTTGACCACCAAAATCGTATTAGTTCCTTGAGTCCGACTGAACGTTTGTACCACATTTAAAGAAATTCCCTCAAGGCGTTCTTGAGATATCACCTTCACAAGAATAGGACGGCTGGACGGACGAACGTCTCAACATATATTTATTTCAGAACAGGTGCTGGGGTATGTTGGTGAGGGTTTCGCTCAGTGTTTGAGGTGAGTTACGTGTTATCATTAAGAAAGGTGTTCAGACAGCTCCGCACATCGACAGACCTGGAGCTTCTCATCCTCCCCCTCGCCACCTTGTGACCTCTGACCCCTGAGGATGTGCCGGTCCTGTTGCTAGGAGACACGTGGACGGGCAGTGAGGACATGCTGAAAGAGAGATGGGCGACAGGAAACTAAATTAGTGACAGTTTGGGTGAGAAACAAAATTAACAAAACAATATGTTATGTATATACTAATTATTCTAACCCCAAGGACGCCTGTTTTAGGCTTTATAATTCCAAGGGGTCTGTATTAACATATTAGTTTGATTTTAAAGCCACTTTAGGGTTCAGGTTAATGATTATTGGGAGGACTTGATCATTTGGTCTTAGTTCACTGTTAATACAGTAGTGATAATAAGCAGAATGGGGGGTGTGGCCACGTCTTCACTCTTACTCTTTTACTTTAAGACTCCTACGTTATCTTGTAAGAAAGATTGTTCTGCTGAACCAACTGGTGTTTTTTTCGTATTCTTTCTAGTTGGGTTTAGTAAATGTGTGTGTATGTGGAGACCTCCTCACCTCCGTGACGCCCCCTGGTGGAGAGGACTGGGGCCAGCTGCGGGAGTCGGACGGCAGCGCTCTGAACCAATAAACCCACTGTCCGTCTCTGGAGAGATGACACCATCCTGCTGAACACAGAGAGAAGATTAAACCACATTTATCTATACAGACACAGAAAGTGTGTCATGCAACACAAATTAATTTAATGCAAAAATAGTGTTTTATAAATCACCATTGAATCTCTGGCTCCTGTTTTGTAAGTGGAATAAAACAATGGCTTTATATAACTGATTTAAAAAAGGATAAAACAGAACATATTGTGCTGCGATTCAAAAGGTTAATGCCACCATATTTTCCACCTGTCTTAATTAAATAATTTCCAAGGTCATGTCTTCAAATTACTTTTCCAAACCAAGACTCCGTCAGTAAAAGATCCACAAGACACGAGACAAGAGTAGATTCAAAAAGCAAGATCCACCTCTGTCCTACATGAATAATATCAGAAGAAGAAACACTAGATGCTAACATTTGAACAATGTGGAGAGTTGTCTCAGGGACAGTGCACACAATGGAATAACGGGGGTGGGGGGGGGGGGGGGTACCTGTGGGAGACTCCATCTCCCATCTTCAGAGGGAGCAGATGGAGGGGTGGGGTGAGGAGGCGGAGAGGGAGGAGCCTCACAGGTGAGATGCTCCTGACTCATCTGTTCCACCTCCTCCTTCAGCTCATCCAAACTCTGTCCACACTCGTAGATCAGCGCGTCCACCTCCCTGACACACATCAACACAAACATGTAAACACATACAATGAAAATAACAAATATATGTATTTATATCTTGGACATGAATCCTACCTATTATGGTCGAATGGGCTGCCTGCTCTCCCTCTCTGCTCTTTAAATATAACCATGTAAAGCTTTTCTAAAGCGTCAAGCTTTTCTTGAAGCTGTTCGAGACCCTGAAGGACAGAATTAGTTCATTAGTTTGGATACAAAGTGATCAATCTAAAGGATTACAGATTGAAACTGATTGCATGTCTTACCCTCATCTGCTCAGTGATGGTAAGCACTTCACCGTCCAGGACATACTGATAAGTTTCTATCCTAACCAGTACGACAGAAGCCTTCTCATGGAGCTTCTCCTCCACGCTGGGGCCATTGTACGCCTGGATGAAGAGAACCTGAGTTGATCTCTGCTCTCTGAGCCTGAGGAAAGTCCAGGGTCACGACCTTTGAGGAGTCGTGGCTCGGTCCTGACTGCACCGAGTGCTTTGGAGGCTCAGAGGACAGGTTCAACGTGAAACATTAGAACACGCGTAAACACATCATGACCTACGTGAACTATAATTATTAGCCCACCTGCTTATAGCTGAATTTAGCATCTTGGGGATTTTTTCCTTTACACCAGAATTTTAAAATCTGCCACACAAACTACTGTCACATGTCAATACTTTCATTTATGGATCAGTGGTAGGTCTCACTTCTTGTCATAGAAAGGTTAAGTGTTCATACCGATGAATAAAATGCGTGTAGAAATTTGTAAAACAAACTTTTCTCTAAATATCCCCAATTAACTTGTTTTTGATCCTTATTTTACTTTGTCCTGTGTTCACTACCCTTCTAATTCAAAAATGACCCGTATTCAGTTCCAGTGTTTCTTTGCTACGAAATAAATGTATTTTATCATTTAATAGTATTCACTAAATATCTTGTTTTTGATTACCACAAATCATTATTTTCCTTTTTCCTTTCTTACTTTATAAACAAACGTAAATTCTACATCACTTTTACACACATGGTAAATTGTCCATGTGAAAAAAGATATTCACTATGGAACACCTACCTAGCTAGCTAGCTTCTTTTCTGGGTAGCTAAGCATAGCTGGATCAACGAAATAAAACTCGAAATATAACAGTATATACCTAATAGACTGATTGATATGAATTTGAAAATATGCTTTTAATTTTCTTTATCCAGAGTGTTAGTATGGCTGGTCTTACGGTTGACATGTTCATAAAGATGCTGTACGAAAAACAGGATGAGGAGTCTGAAATCTCTGATGCTGAGGACCTAAACTGTTCTATAGGATCAAGCTGTAGTTGTGGGTTTGTCTTGGAATCCAGCTCTTCTGCATGAAGAAGGCTCCTTTGATGACAGGGAAGACTCATCTTCTCCGTCATCAAAGGAGCCTGATGCGGAGGAAGAGGGCAGAAATCGAACCCTTTGGTGCTCCTAAATAATAATTTATTCATACTCTGGAACCTCCAACTCTTAGCACAAAGACCCAGAATGGAAGACACCAGACCCAGACGTGGCCACACTCCCCATTCTGCTTATTATCGCTATTACAACTTTATTAACAGTGAAATAAGACCAAATGATCAAGTCCTCCCAATAATCATAAGCCTGAACCCTAAACTGGCTTTAAAATAAAACTAATGTGTTAATACAGACTTGGACATATCTGCAGCTGTGTGTCGGTGTTCATGTTTGAGATTTAAATGTTGCCTTAAATAACATTTAAAAACAAAGAAGCTTCAACAAATTCTCTCTAAAGGTTGAAACCAAAGAGAATTCACAGAGAAGAGGAAGATCTCAGATTCTTTTCGATTCTTATTTACTGACGTCCTTCATTCAGCTCGTGTCTCTGCAGCTGAACCCAGCCTAGTGAGTTATCGTTGCTCCGTCTCTGAGGTGAGTTGTGATCAGCGTCTGCAGAGTTGACTGAGTCCGCCGTTCCTGAAACTGTATCCCAGCGGACAGAGAGCGAGCCATGTGTCTGGTGGTCCGCTTCATGTGTTGAGCCACTCGGATGGCTTTGTCCAGAAAGATGTTGAGAGAGACGTCCTGGGAGCTCTGCCCATCGACAGACCTGGAGCGTCTCATCCTCCCCCTCGCCACCTTGTGACCTCTGACCCCTGAGGATGTGCCGGGGCTGTTGCTAGGAGACACGTGGATGGGAAGTGAGGACATGCTGAAAGAGAGATGGGCGACAGGAAAACTAGTGACACTCTGGGTGAGAAACAAAATTAACTAAACAATATGTTGGGTTTTCATAGAAATCTCTTCCACGTGTTTACATGTGCAACATAAACTAATACTACCTGTGAGTGTGTGTTACTTACAGAAGTGGCGAGCGGACCAGCATGCACTGCGGCAGCTCAGGAGCTGCGTGGTATCCTCTCCTCCCCATTCTGTCCGGGGACTCGGCTGATTGGCCGCTTGTGCGTGGGGCGGAGTCTCTGTCACAGTCTGTGAGTCACAGCAGGTCAGAGGCTCCGTTTACACATTAGATAATTAAACTTATTTATTTTACTGCAAACTGAAATTATTAATGTGCTTCTTCTTTATTTGCTCCTGATGCTGACCAACAAATTCACATTTTGCCAAGTCACAGATTAATGACATCATTAACCACACAGAGTGGGAGGATCCGAGTACACACACAAACACGTCTCAACATTAAAACTCATTTTCTCATAATGTGTCTGAACTAAATCACATCAGACAAACCTGTCTTAGTGCCTCTGTTCGGCTGAAGACATCCACAGAGAGGACAGTGACAAGAGCCGGAGGAGGAGGAGGGGGTCGACTCACTGCTGCCACCCGCTGGACCTGACGGGACAAGGAGAAGATGAGGACTTTACACTGGTTTATAATGAATGACAAAATAAAACAGGATTTATTTTGCAGTGCAGCGACGGATGTTCTTACTGTGGTGGGTTTCATTGCTCTGGACAGTATTTGTGTGTGAGCAGCAGCTGCCTGGTGCTGCAGAGGATGTCTGAGTGCGTCTGGATATCCGAGGCTGAGGCTGCGATGTAAAGGTCTCCGGATCTGAACCTGCAACTGAAATAAAAAATACCACACGTATTAGTTTTGTCGCTTCACTGATGGACACACAGTACGCGTGCTATTAGCATTTCAAGTTATGCTGGAGTGTAAACTTGCAGATGACACGTTGTGGTGGTCGTCTGTCCACACAGGGTGATCTCTCTCTGGCCATTCGTCTCAGTATACACTCCTCCACCTCTTCAGCCATTTGTCTTTCTCTACTTCCCTTCATGACGTTACTCTGACATCTCTCCTCCGGCCTGAGCAAAGAGCAGGAATCAAATCAAGAACAAACCAATATGAAACAAGGAGCACAGGACGAGGTGGTTCGCTGGCGAAAACTGTCCCCTGCAGGCTTCCATGATTAGAATCTCTACAGCGTCATTCTCCAGACAAACAGTTATTGGTAGATTACGGAAGATAAAAACCAACCTGCTGCGAGGTGTGGATGTGTAGAGGTGAGTGTGGTTCTCTAGAGATGAGAATCTCACAGGAGTTTTCTGATTCCACAGGCCATGCACTGTCTCCTCCAGTCGGGGGACCTGGGCCTCCAGAGTCCTTGGTGCATTGCTAAAAAGAGCTCTGGGAGAGTTGCCATGGTGACGCGGTGCAGTGGTGGAGGACTGGTCACTATGTCCGTCCTCAGACACAGTGCGAGCTGCGGAGACGAGGAGGACAGCACGTTGAATACACAGAGAAGTTAACAGCACCACTCTCTGTGTGATGGACAGAACTTACACTCACTGCTGTCACTCTCCAGTCTGGCTCCACTGTCGGCCCTGGTTCTCTCTGCCTGACTGACCCAGCGCTGTGGGGAGCAGGAGGAGTTGCGCCTCCTCTGTCTGCCTCTGCTCGTCTGTTCGGGGCTGAGGGCCCAGGAGGCCCCTCTGGACTCTGCACCTGTGAGTCGGTGTATCGGTGAGGAAGGAGGAGACGATGCTGAGACTGCCTGAGGTTTCCTTGTGTTCTCGTCCTGATGGACTAAATCGCTATGACGACAAGAAAGAATATTCAAACATTAAAAAAAATCACTGATGAGGTTAATAGTGATGAGGACGATTATATAAACAACCTGTATCTCATATTGCACATGTACAATATAAGTTGATATTTTGTCATGTTTATATAAATGTTTAACGTGCAATAAAATAGAATGTCTTTTTCTATCAATTTATATTTAGTTTTGGATTCTGTTTCTATTAATATTCTATCTTTCTTTATGCAACAACTTTTTTGTGCTGCTGTGACACACACACACACACAGACACACACACACACACACACACACACACACACACACACACACTTACTGATCCGCCACTAGCCTGGGTCCCAGAGCTCTGGGAGATTTCCAATGGTGACGCGGTGCAGTGGTGGAGGACTGGTCACTATGTCCGTCTTCAGACACAGTGCGAGCTGCGGAGACGAGGAGGACAGCACGTTGAATACACAGAGAAAAAGAAACACTACTAGACAAAGAATTTGGTGAAAAGGGTTTTTAAAAAACAACAAAAAACTGCCATGTTTTAATGTGGAACAAAGTGATGTAAAAACTCCTGGATTCACTCATTTGTTTAAATTTGTGCCAGATTTGAATGGCTTCTTTCTTGGCTCATGTCCCGTCCTTCTACTTAGTTTTATTAAAAATATATTGTGTTGTTTTTGCGTAATCTTACTGACAAACAAGTGTTTTTACAGTTAACAGCACCACTCTCTGTGTGATGGACAGAACTTACACTCACTGCTGTCACTCTCCAGTCTGGCTCCACTGCCGGCCCTGGTTCTCTCTGTCTGACTGACCCAGCACTGTGGGGAGCAGGAGGAGCTGCGCCTCCTCTGTCTGCCTCTGCTCGTCCATTCGGGGCTGAGGGCCCAGGAGGCCCCTCTGGACTCTGCACCTGTGAGTCGGTGTGTCGGTGAGGAAGGAGGAGACGATGCTGAGACTGTCTGAGGTTTCCTTGTGTTCCCGTCCTGATGGACTAAATCGCTATGACGACAAGAAAGAATATTCAAACATAAAAAGACAGAAAACATAAAAAATCACTGATGAGGTTAATGTATGGGGAAGTAGATATCTGTGCATGTGGAGACCTCCTCACCTCTGTGACGCCCCCTGGTGGAGAGGACTGGGGCCAGCTGCGGGAGTCAGATGGCAGCTTTCTGAACCAAAAAACCCGCTGTCCGTCTCTGGAGAGATGACACCATCCTGCTGAACACAGAAAGAAGATTAAAGCACATTTATCTATCTATACACTTGAATGAAATAAAATAAACCTCAGAATCTCCACAGAATAAGTTTTTATCAGATGTTATGTTGTGAAGTTCTAAATCTGAGCTTCATGACCTCCTGAGGTAAAACAATCTGAGGCGTAGACTTCATATATGACAACATTAAGTTACTGTCTGACCTGACCTGGAAATGTTTGATATAAACTGACCTGAGAAAGTGTTCTGCTGCTCCCAGGTTGGAGTTTGGAGTTCCTCCTCTCCGATGCAGGAGTCTCTCCAAGGCTGCTCAAGCTGCTACTGTGAAACCTCTCTCTCTCTGACCCCCTGTGGCCACTGGGCAGAGGAACAGGGAGCGAGGCCCTCACGCTGTCCTGTGCAAGTCTCTCTGCTTCTCTGATGAATAACCTCTGTTCATCCATGTTTCCAATCCTTTGTCTCTCTGTCTCATCGTCGCCAGTCCACTGATGGCTTCCTAAAGCAGCAGAGAGGAGAGCTGCTTCCCTGAGGTTATATTCAAATGTTCTGGGAAGTTCCTGGAAGCTTCTATAGCTGAACAGAAAAAGGAAAATAAGTATGAATATCTCCAAACATTAATAACAATCCCTCCATAGAAAAGATACTGATGAAGAGAATATAAAACATACAAACACCATCACTCACTGATCAGTTAGTGCAGCAAAGTCTTGTTCAGCACGTCTGTGTTTTACAGTCAGAGGTTTGAAATACAGAGAATTCAGAGTTTCTTCGTCGTCCGTCTCCTCATCGTCACTCTCTGGGCTCACCTCCAGCTCTGCTGCTCTTCCTGGATCCACCAGCAGAGGCACATGTGGGCTCTGGAAGGAATTGAAGCGTCAAAGGTGAAATTAAGTGATGTCACAGCAGGTTGACAGCTTCTATTGACTAGGAATCATAGTGCTGTGACTCAGTCATGCAGAAGAGGTGAGTTTAGCATGAAGCCAGAATCAGGGACAGTGCACACAATGGAATAACGGGGGGGGGGGGGGGGGTACCTGTGGGAGACTCCATCTCCCATCTTCAGAGGGAGCAGACGGAGGGGTGGGGTGAGGAGGCGGAGAGGGAGGAGCCTCACAGGTGGGCTGGTCCTGTCTCATCTGTTCCACCTGCTCCTTCAGCTCATCCATACGCATTCCACACTGGAAGATCAGCCCCCCCAGCTCTCTGACACACACCAGCACAAACATGTAAACACATACAATCAAAATAACTAATATATGTATTTATATCTTGGACATAAATCTTACCGTTGTTGGTCAAAGTAGCCGGCCACTTCTCCTCTCTGATGCAGGAGTTTGTGCTCGTCCCTCGCAAACAGGAACCCCCTTTCTAAAGAGTCGAGCCCCTCATTAAGCTGCGAGAGGCCCTGAAGGACAGAATTAGTTCATTAGTTTGGATATAAAGTGATCAATCTAAAGGATTACAGATTGAAACTGATTGTATGTCTTACCTTCATCTGTTCAGAAGGTTTGAGCTGTTTTCTCTTCAGGAGATCCTCATAAATCTGCAGCTGAATGAAAAACACAGAACCTTTAATGTCTAATTACTTTCCTTAATCATCACATCATCCAGAAAGATCTGTAAATTGTTATTTCTAATTCTTCTTGACAGCTTTAATGGCTTGAGTACCTGCTGGAGGAACTCGTCAGTCTGGATGTCGAGAATCTTGGCCAGCTGCTCTCCCAGGTAGGGGCCTGTTCATTTGACAGGTAAAGAAGAGTTATATGATGCGAGTTTCACTGAACGACACAACGTTAGCAGCAGCTGAATGATCGATGGAAGCCAGGCTGTTTGCAGGTTGATGAACATTTTTAAGTGACAGTATTTAATGGTAGAGCAATGCATCAGAGGAGCAGTGTGTCAGCAGAGAGCTGGAGGCTGAAGACAGAGAACATACTTGGAGGAGCGCGGTGTCCGTCTGGATGAAGAGAACCTGAGTTCATCTCTGCTCTCTGAGCCCGAGGAAAGTCCAGGGTCATGTCCTTTGAGGTGTCATGGCTCAGTCGTGACTGCATCTACCAAGAGAAATTCGAAATATCATTATTTGTGCGTTCTATGTTCCCCCCAGCGGAAAGACGGCAAGAACCGCGACCCGAATTGATTCACTGCAACGTACATATGTAGCAGAGAAGGCAAACGTCTGCATCTAGTCCCGTAAGCTTGGCTCAACGAAAGATAAACCAGTTGTGGCACCGATATGCAGCTTTCTTCAAATCCCTGATCGTGACCCTGACTGCACGGCACTAAACTGCAATAAATGAAATGGTCTGATCTCTACATCAACTACCTGTGCCTTCAGATGCAGAACATCAATGGTGTTATTCGCCTCAGCGTGCTCAACCAGCAGTCTGTTGTGGTCCTCCTGCAGCAAGAGGGAAAGGGCAGATATAAGAAGGGAAGAAGAGGGGAAGAGAATGAAAAAGGAAAGAGAACAGAGTTGGTTAAAGAGAGGATCGATCATGGTTTAGGGTTCTGTTAGGTCTAATCCATGAGTGTGATGAAGTGTTGCAGAAAGAAAAATTCATGGACACCCTGTCCTTGCACTTCTGTGCACTGCACATTTCATCTGTACCATATAAAACTTTATTTCAGACAATTTAAAGTACATTTAGTGAGGCCTATCCATCCTGGAATAAGGGTAATTCATATATTATTGTGTGGTCTCAAGGTCAATGATCTTCAGACAATATTCTTCTTCCCACTCTCAATCAATCTCTGTAGAATAAATAAGAATGGAAGAGTAGAATAGGGTCTAAAACTGGAATCTGGTTACCGTAGTTACTGTGTTTAGTTGATGTTCCCTCCTCATCATGTCTATGAAACCACATCATGGTCAGTACCTGTAGCTGCTCGACCAGTGTGATAGCCTCCTGTCGGGATCTGAAGTCCTGAGGCCCATTGGAGTTGGGGGCAGATGGGTCAGAGGATCCGTCAGTGGTGTTCAGTAGTACTTCCCTCACAATGTCAGCAGGAGACATGTACGTTGTGTCGAAGGACAGGGATTCCCTCCTGGAGGAGCCTCTGCTCACAGGGGGCTTGTAATCGCCTTTGGGGAGACGGACCTTGGGCTTTACATTCGAGAAATCTGGCGTGGGGTAAGTCAGAGGCACGATTCTGTAGATAAAACAAAATTGACGGTTAGTGCTTTTTTATGGAAAAACTGCGAATGAAGTTGAAGGGAGGGAAATGCTCTTCACCTGGACTCATTGACCTCAGCTGTCCTCAGCTCTCTGTCTGGACTCGGTCTGGATTCTAGAAACTCTGCTACGCTGAGGGTGCAAATCCCAGAATGTGAAGCTTCAGGACGCGTATCTGACTCTACTGATCCGTTCAAAGGTCCGTCATAGACCCGAGTCACTTCAGGAAAGACAGACGCTGTGTGAGGCCACTTCACCTCCTGCTCTTCAGACTTCTGAGGAGGCGGACTGGACCAGAGACTTATGGGGCTGCTGTAAGACTCTGGAGGACTTTCTATGGAGCCCATCTCGGGGAAAGTTTCATCTTCAATCCCTGAAGCAGCAGCCAATTCCTCAGCAGTGAAGTGGTAATCCATTACTAGTGAGGAGGAGAAATATGTACAATGCTAACTAGCTGTTAGCTAGCTAGCTTCTTTTCTGGCTAGCTAACCATGGCTAGATCTACAAAATAAAACTCGAAATAGAACAGTATATACTTAATAGACTGATTGATATGCATTTGAAAACATTTATCCAGAGTGTTAGGATGGCTGGTCGCAATTATTCCAAACTTACGGTTGACATGTTCATAAAGATGCTGTATGAAGAACAGTTATTGGTCTTGAGTCTAAGTCTGGAATCTCTGATGCTGATGACCTAGACATTGTTCCACAGGATCAAGCTGGAGTTGTGGGTGTGTCTTGGAATCCAGTTCTCTTAAATGAAGAAGGTTCCTTTGATGACATACAGGACGAGGAGTCTTTAAGGTCTTCAAAGACAAAGACAACCTCAGTTTCTGTCTCAGCCAGGTCATGATCTGATGACTACAGAGGTTTACAGACGGTCATGTCATTCATATGGAGATTAAGCAAGACTTGAGTTGTCCTCTCACTTTAGCCTTCAAGCTGGCATATTTATTGTAGAGCATTTATAACATTATAGCATGATTTTAAAAACAAAACACAGAATCACACAAACATTGTGTTGTTTTTCTTTTTACTATTGCTCATTAGAGAGATTTAAAAAGATTCCCTGCAAAAATATTTTTTAAAAATCATTTGAGAAACAACTGTACAAAAGTAAAAAAGGATTAGACACTAACAAAACACAGAAGTTACTGAAAATACGTGGTATGTTTAAACCACATATAAATATTTTATCAGTAGAAATAATCGTATGTCTCTGTTTGTATTCTCGTCAGTGCAGTGCTGGAATGTGAAGTTCAGTTACAGGAGACTCTGGCACATGTGTATTTACAAGCATAAGATTTAACTGATGCACAGAATTTAGTTATTAACTGTATAATTTTTTATCTTTAGTCTAGACACGAACAATTATTTTAACAGCAACAAAGAAGAAGAACTTCTAGAGGATATCCAGCATCGGAGGTTTTGTGACTATAGATTTCTATTCACTACACTTTAAAGATTAAAGGGATAGTTCACCCAAACATAACACGCCTCCATACTGCTCGTGTGGCTCAACACAACTACTAAACAATTTGTTTCTACTGACTAGACATAAATGGTCACATGATCATTAAATATAAAATCACATGACCAACAAATGAGTATTAACTCATGACCATCATATAAAGACAGTTTGAATTTCTCATGATATGATCAATATGATCAAAGACGTTTTCAGGCCGATCTACAGTTCTGCATCATTTAAGAAAATCATAACGAACATACGCCAGCACCTGTTCTAAAATCAATATGACTGATCAAATAAATTCATGTTTGAGATTTAAATGTTGCCATAAATAACATTTAAAAACAAAGAAGCTTCAACAAATTCTCTCTAAAGGTTGAAACCAAAGAGAATCCACAAAGAAGAGGACGATTTTTGATTCTTATTCAATGAGGTCCTTCATTCAGCTCGTGTCTCTGCAGCTGAACCCAGTCTAGTGAGTTATCGTTGCTCCGTCTCTGAGGTGAGTTCGGCTAGCGTCTGCAAGACTGGGTCAGCCGTTCCTGAAACTGCAGCCCAGTAGCCAGAGAGCAAGCCATGTGTCTGGAGGTCTGCTTCATGTGTTGAGCCACTCTGATGGCTCTGTCCAGGGAGACGTCCAGGGAGCTCTGCCCATCGACAGACCTGGAGCGTCTCATCCTCCCCCTCGACTCCTTGTGACCCCTGACCCCTGAGGATGTGCCGGGGTTGTTGCTAGGAGACACGTGGACGGGCTGTGAGTACACACTGAAAGAGAGATGGGCGACAGAAAACTAAATTAGTGACAGTCTGGGTGAGAAACCAAATAAAGGTGTTTTGTGGGTCATAAAATATGTTAGCTCATCTTTATTCAGTTACAGTCTATGGTTGTGAAATACATGCATTTATTTCTATACCAACTGTGAGTGTGTGTTACTTACAGAAGTGGAGGGCCGACCAGCATGCACTGCTGCGGAGCAGGAGCTGTGTGGTATCCTCTCCTCGCCGCTCTGTCCGGGGACTCGGCTGATTGGCAGCTTGTGCGTGGGGCGGAGTCTCTGTGACAGTCTGTGAGTCACAGCAGGTCAGAGGCTCCGTTAACACATTAGATAATTAAACTAATTTCTTTTACTGCAAACTGAAATTATTTATGTGCTGAGCTCGAATGAATTTTGCTCCTGATGCTGACCAACAAATTCACATTATGCCAAGTCACAGATTAATGACATCACAAGACGTCTCAACATTAAAACTCATTGTCTCATAATGTGTCTGAACTGAATCACATAAGACAAACCTGTCTTAGTGCCTCTGTTCGGTTGAAGACATCCACAGAGAGGACAGTGACGAGAGCAGGAGGACGAGGAGGGGGTCGACTCGCTGCTGCCACCAGCTGGACCTGACGGGACAAGGAGAAGATGAGGACTTTACACTGGTTTATAATGAATAACAAAATAAAACAGGATTTTTTTTATCCCTTAGTAAGAACGTAACATAAAAGGTGAAAACACAGACGAGGTTTCTTACGAGCAGATCGTCCTCGGAGACGTGACGAACATTTGACACAAAGAACAGGAGGTGGATGGTTTCTGAGGTCAGGTTCATCTGCTGTGTTTGACGCTTGAATAGACTCGGCTGGAAGCTGCCCTGCAAAACACACACACATGGATTAAAAAATCCAAACTTGTTTGTGTTTTGTGGAAGAAGTGGATGAATCTAAATGTCTGCAGTGCAGCAACGGTTGTTCTTACTGTGGTGGGTTTTATTGCTCTGGACAGTATTTGTGTGTGAGCAGCAGCTGCCTGGTGCTGCAGAGGATGTTTGAGTGCGTCTGGATATCCGAGGCTGAGGCTGCGATGTAAAGGTCTCCGGATCTGAACCTGCAACTGAAATCAAAAATACCACATGTATTAGTTTTGTCGCTTCACTGATGGACACACAGTATGCGTGCTATTAGCATTTCAAGTTGTGCTGGAGTGTAAACTTGCAGATGTCACGTTGTGGTGGTCGTCTGTCCACACAGGGTGATCTCTCTCTGGCCGTTGGTCTAGGTATACACTCCTCCACCTCTTCAGCCATTTGTCTTTCTCTTCTTCCCTTCCTGACATTACTCTGACATCTCTCCTCAGGCCTGAGCAAAGAGCAGGAATCAAATTAAGGTTAAGGTTAAGTTTAAGAGACGAGCCTGCGGTGGCCTGGCCGGTGTTCATGTACAACAAGAGACTGTGGCTACACATGGAAGATAAAAACCAACCTGCTGCGAGGTGTGGATGTGTAGAGGTGAGTGTGGTTCTCTTGAGTTGATGGAGCTGCTCTCACAGGGCTCGGAGTTTTCTTATTCCACAGGCGATGCATTATCTCCTCCAGTCTGATGACCTGGGCCTCCAGAGTCCGAAGTGCATTGCTAAAAAATACACACACAAAAATATTTACAAAACTCCTAACCTAAACCTAATTCTAACCCTAACTCTAAAACCAAGTCTTAACCCCCAAACAGTCCATCAAAGGGGGGCGACAAAGTGGGGACCGGCCAAAATGTCCTCACTTTCCCAAAAGGTCCATGGGTTGTAGACTCACACTGGTCCTCACAAAGAAGCTGTACAAGAACCCACACACACACTTACCGATCCGCCACTACTCGGGGTCCCAGAGCTCTGAGAGAGTTGCCATGGTGACGTGGTGTTGTGGGGGAGGAGCTTGGTTGGAAGCTGAGGGAACCTGCGAACTGGTCACTCTGTCCGTCCTCAGACACAGTGCGAGCTGCGGAGACGAAGAGGACAGCACGTTGAATACACAGAGAGAAATAAACACTTATAAACAAATGGGAGTAACTAAAATGGCACTAGATATGAGCTCATACCTCCGTAAAGGCCCAACAGTCCCATTTAATTGATGCAAACTACAGAAATTACACACACTCTAAACAGAAAGTAGGTAATAACAGTGCAAGAGGCCTTATTATTGACTTCATGGTTATAAAAGAGAGAAGCACATGTGCTTTAATCTAAAGTGTTTATAGAGTTAACAGCACCACTCTCTGTGTGATGGACAGAACTTACACTCACTGCTGTCACTCTCCAGTCTGGCTCCTCTGCCGGCCCTGGTTCTCTCTGTCTGACTGACCCAGCGCTGTGGGGAGCAGGAGGAGCTGCGCCTCCTCTGTCTGCCTCTGCTCGTCTGTTCGGGGCTGAGGGCCCAGGAGGCCCCTCTGGACTCTGCACCTGTGAGTCGGTGTATCGGTGAGGAAGGAGGAGACGATGCTGAGACTGCCTGAGGTTTCCTTGTGTTCCCGTCCTGATGGACTAAATCGCTATGACGACAAGAAAGAATATTCAAACATAAAAAAAAATCACTGATGAGGTTAATGTATGTGGAAGTAGATGTCTGTGCATGTGGAGACCTCCTCACCTCTGTGACGCCCCCTGGTGGAGAGGACTGGGGCCAGCTGCGGGAGTCAGATGGCAGCTTTCTGAACCAATAAACCCGCTATCCGTCTCTGGAGAGATGACACCATCCTGCTGAACACAGAAAGAAGATTAAAGCACATTTATCTATACAGACACTTGAATGAAATATTTAAACGTCAGAATGAAATAAAATTAAACATTTCAATATTTCTGTGACCTCAGAATCTCCACAGAATAAGTTTTTATCAGATGTTATGTTGTGAAGTTCTAAATCTGAGCTTCATGACCTCCTGAGGTAAAACAATCTGAGGCGTAGACTTCATATATGACAATATTAAGTCACTGTCTGACCTAACCTGGAAATGTTTGATATAAACTGACCTGAGAAAGTGTTCTGCTGCTCCCAGGTTGGAGTTTGGAGTTCCTCCTCTCCGATGCAGGAGTCTCTCCAAGGCTGCTCAAGCTGCTACTGTGAAACCTCTCTCTCTCTGACCCCCTGTGGCCACTGGGCGGAGGAACGGGGAGCGAGGCGGGCGGACTCAAGTCTGCATGTGAAGACGGACTGGACCTGCTGCTCCGCTGCGTTCTGATGCCAACAGGAGATTCCTCATAGTGTGGTTCTGATTTCCTGTCCACACAGATACACAGAAAATCTGATTCAGTAATGTGAAGGTATGAATTTGTGTTTTTAAAGATGAAAACAGTACACGTCTTGTCCTATGTTTTAACATGAAGCCCTCAGGCTGTCCTGTACACGATCGAATGTGCCACTGATGAACTGTGTCTCTGCTTCTCTGATGACTAACCTCCGTTCATCCATGTTTCCAATCCTCAGTCTCTCTGTCTCATCGACTCCAGGCCGCTCGTGGCTTCCTAAAGTCCCAGAGAAGAAAGCTGCTTCCCTGAGGTTATATTCAAATGTACTGGGAAGTTCCTGGAAGCTTCCATAGCTGAACAGAAAAAGGAAAAAAACAATCGGGATGAAAAAATAAATGTCTCCAGGCAGAGCTCTTCTCAAATCAGTCAAAGTCATTTTGATAAGTATGAATATCTCCAAACATTAATAACAATCCCTCCATAGAAAAGATACTGATGAAGAGAATATAAAACATAAAAACATCACTCACTGATCAGCTAGTGCAGCAAAGTCTTGTTCAGCACGTCTGTGTTTTCCAGTCAGAAGTTTGAGATACTGACATCTCAGAGTTTCTTCGTCGCCCGTCTCCTCATCGTCACTCTCTTCAGTGACTGGGCTCACCTCCAGCTCTGCTGCTCTTCCTGGATCCACCAGCAGAGGCACAAGTGGGCTCTGGAAGGAATTGAAGCATCAAAGGTGAAATTAAGTGATGTCACAGCAGGTTGACAGCTTCTATTCAGCTTCTATTTTCTTTTATGGATCCACAAGACACGAGACAAGAGTAGATTCAAAAAGCAAGATCTTCCACTGTCCTACATGAATAATATCAGAAGAAGAAACACTAGATGCTAATATTTGAACAATGTGGAGAGTTGTCTCTGTGGAGTGACAGGTTTTCTGTGCCGTTCAGGGACAGTGCACACAATGGAATAACGGGGGGGGGGGGGGGGGGGGGTGGTACCTGTGGGAGACTCCATCTCCCATCTTCAGAGGGAGCAGACGGAGGGGTGGGGTGAGGAGGCGGAGAGGGAGGAGCCTCACAGGTGGGCTGGTCCTGTCTCATCTGTTCTGCCTGCTCCTTCAGCTCATCCATACGCATTCCACACTGGAAGATCAGCCCCCCCAGCTCTCTGACACACACCAGCACAAACATGTAAACACATACAATCAAAATAACTAATATATGTATTTATATCTTGGACATAAATCTTACCGTTGTTGGTCAAAGTGGCCGACGTCTTCCCCTCTCTGATGCAGGAGTTTGTGCTCGTCCCTCGCAAACAGGAACCCCCTTTCTAAAGAGTCGAGCCCCTCATTAAGCTGCGAGAGGCCCTGAAGGACAGAATTAGTTCATTAGTTTGGATATAAAGTGATCAATCTAAAGGATTACAGTTTGAAACTGATTGTATGTCTTACCTTCATCTGTTCAGAAGGTTTGAGCTGTTTTCTCTTCAGGAGATCCTCATAAATCTGCAGCTGAATGAAAAACACAGAAACTTTAATGTCTAATTACTTTCCTTAATCATCACATCATCCAGAAAGATCTGTAAATTGTTATTTCTAATTCTTCTTGACAGCTTTAATGGCTTGAGTACCTGCTGGAGGAACTCGTCAGTCTGAGTGTGGAGAATCTCGGCCAGCTGCTCTCCCACGTAGGGGCCTGTTCATTTGACAGGTAAAGAAGAGTTATATGATGCGAGTTCCACTGAACGACACAACGTTAGCAGCAGCTGATTGATGGATGGAAGCCAGGCTGTTTGCAGGTTGATGAACATTTTCAGTGACAGTATTTAATGGTAGAGCAATGAATCAGAGGAGCAGTGTGTCAGCAGAGAGCTGAAGGCTGAAGACAGAGAACATACTTGGAGGAGCGCGGTGTCCGTCTGGATGAAGAGAACCTGAGTTGATCTCTGCTCTCTGAGCCCGAGGAAAGTCCAGGGTCACGACCTTTGAGGAGTCGTGGCTCAGTCCTGACTGCACCGAGTGGCCGGGCTGTGGAGGCTCAGAGTACAGGTCCACCTGGTGGAAACGTGAAACATTAAAACACGTCTAAACATATTATGACCTACGTGAACTATAATTATTAGCCCACCTGCTTATAGCTGAATTTAGCATCTTGGGGATTTTTAACTACTGTCACATGTCGATACTTTCATTTATGGATCAGTGCCAAGTCTCATTTCTTGTCATAGAAAGGTTAAGTGTTCATACCGATGAATAAAATGCGTGTAGAAATTTGTAAAACAAACTTTTGTCTAAATATCTTAGCAGAGACCAAGTTATACTGCTTGAGAAAACCAGTTAAAAAAATACTGTTTTCTGATTCCTACATTGATTCAGAATTGATTCACATCAACTACCTTTGCCTTCAGACGCAGACGATCAATGGTGTTGTTCGCCTCAGCGTGTTTAGTCAGCAGTCTGTTGTGGTCCTCCTGCAGCAAGAGGGAAAGGGCGGATATAAGAGGAGAAGAAGAGGGGAAGAAAACAGAGTTGGTTAAAAAGAGGATCGATCATGGTTTAGGGTTCGGTTAGGTCTAATCCATGAGTCTGATGAAGTGTTGCAGAAACAAAGGTTTGTGGACACCCTGCCGTGTTGCTATAGTAACAGGGAACGAGGGACAACTGCCTGCTCGTTCCCTGTCTGCTAATAAGACTTTGTTTAAAAACACAAGGGCTCAGTTTGAAACTTAAATTTCATTTAGAAAATTTCCTTTGGGCATTTTAGTACATTTCTTTTAGAGAACTTGTTTTTCAGTATCATTGGTTTTTATGAAAGACTTATTATATAATTGTGAGATGCAGGATTTGTTACTGTGTTGTCATGGCTGCCTCACATCTTGACCTAGTCCCTGGACAATGGGAGGGAGGATAATTATGTTAATTTAATGTTTGATGTCAATAAATGTTCCTCTGTGAGTACATATATAAAATGTCTAAAAGCTGTGGGCCTGTGCGATCATGTTAAGAAGAAGAAGGCCTGGTCAGTATCATGGTCAGTACCTGTAGCTGCTCGACCAGTGTGATGGCTTCCTGTCGGGATCTGAAGTCCTGAGGCACATTGGAGTTGGGGGCAGATGGGTCAGGGGATCCGTCAGTGGTGCTCAGTAGTACTTCCCTCACAATGTCAGCGGTCGACATGTACATTATGTGGGAGGACAGGGATTCCCTCATGGAGGAGCCTCTGCTCACAGGGGGCTTGTAATCACCTATTGGGAGACGGACCTTGGGCTTTACCTTCGAGAAATCTGGCGTGGGGTAAGTCAGAGGCACGCTTCTGAAGATAAAACAATATTGACGGTTAGTGCTTTTTATTGGAAAACTGTGAATGAAGTTGAAGGGAGGGAAATGCTCTTCACCTGGACTCATTGACCTCAGCTGTCCTCAGCTCTCTGTCTGGACTGGGTCTGGATTTTAGAGACTCTGCTCCGCTGAGGGTCCAAATCCCAGAATGTGAAGCTTCAGGACACATCTGGTTCGTTTTCCTCTGCGAGCGACCTGGCTGCTTATGATGCTGATCTGACTCTACTGATCCGTTCAAAGGTCCGTCATAGACCCGAGTCACTTCAGGAAAGACAGACGCTGTGTGAGGCCACTTCACCTCCTGCATTTCAGACTTCTGAGGACGAGGACTGGACCTGAGGCTTATGCGGCCGCTGTGCGACTCTGGAGGACTTTCTATGAAGCCCAACTCGGGGAAAGTTTCATCTTCAATCCCTGAAGCAGCAGCCATTTCCTCAGCAGTGAAGTGGTAATCCATTACTAGTGAGGAGGAGAAATTTGTGCAATGCTAACTAGCTGTTAGCTAGCTAGCTTCTTTTCTGGCTAGCTAACCATGGCTAGATCTACAAAATAAAACTCGAAATAGAACCGTATATACTTAATAGACTGATTGATTAGTGTTAGTATCGCTGGTCTCACGGTTGACATGGTCATAAAGATGAAGAACTTGGAGGTGTTGGAATCCAGCTCTCATGAATGAAGAATAATCCTTTGATGAGATAGAAGATGAGTCTTCTTCTTCAAAGTCAGGAGAAGCCTCCACATCTTTTCCTGTTGATCTGACTCTGAATCGAGGTCCACTCTCAGAGTCATGACTACAGAGGTTTACAGACTACAGCTCATGTCAGTGAGCTGGCGTCAGTACTGAGGTCAGTACTCATCTGTGATGTTGAGGAAGAGGAGATCGCTTTGGTTCGATTTGACGCAGTTTCTGAAACAAACAGAAGTTAAGTCAGTTATTTAGTATGAGAAGCTGATGAACTGTTAGAAGGAGGTCTCCACAGGAAATAATGAACTTTTTTCAGGGACATTTTTCTGGCACAATGAATAAAAAATGACTAATACTAATAATAAACCACACGTTGATTGATGGTGAATTGAAGGATTGGTTTAAGTTGTAAAATAAATTATGACTTCAGATACTGTATGATAATATACATTTTTATGTTTCCTATAGATTTGTGTGAGTTCATCTATTCATCCTGCTCTTGGACCTCCACATGTTTCTGATGGGATCTGTTATATATTTTGTCTGAGGTGCAACACTGATGGACTCGTTTCCAAGGCGACATGAACTCAGTGTTAGACTGCGACACAGATAACATTCACTTTATTGCCCAACGCTCCAGTCCTGTGCTATCGGGTCGCACTGTTCAGCATTTACAAACATTATGTACCTAAACTTATACTGTGTCCTGAACACAGGTCTTCACTGTGGACGGGCGTCGTTCATGTGACTGAAGTCAGATTAGAGCGTTAGCTTCACAGCGTCCCATCAAGTTCCCTCTGGAGCTGAGACGCTCACCATGGCAACGCCACAACACCGACTCTGGCTTCTCTTTCAGAGTCGGCAATAAAACATGTCCCATTCTCCAGGGGTACAGACGTAGGGTCAATACTACAGATCTGAATGAGGAATCAAAGTAATTTATTGGTCAACGGCCAGTTTGAGCTTTTCACAGACATACAGGCATTTAGATTGGATATGAACGAACCAATTTTATAGCATAAACAAGGCAGAAAAAGATGTGCACTAGTTATGTTTACATTTAACCTAACAAGGTTTATTTAATTCAAGTTCTATATATTTGCTGGTATTTGTGTTTTATTCTTGTTAATCGTTTTTTGTGGCAAAACTGTAAAAGATCAAGCCTCAATTACATTTCTTTGTCATAATGAATTGATGATATCTTAGGAAACACTGCAAAACTTAAAAAAATATATATATATTAATTTAATATACATTATTTACTCTCTACTGTCAGCAACCCACCAGTCCCCACAGATCCATATCAATCTGTTCTCAGCTGCTGCAGGGCTCATATTATAAAAGGCAAGCGTTCAAACTCTACATTATATTATATATAAAATGCTGTTTGAAGCCGTATTAAGAGCCAGGAAGTAAATAAACAACAACATCAGCAACAAGTCAAAGACCTAAACATCAACAGAGAAACATCTCGTCAACCTAATTAAAGGGATTCAGAAATAATAATAACAACAGAAAGCACTGAGAGTCTCATTATAAGAAGTAGTCGCCATGTGTCTCGTCTTCTTTCATCAACATCCCAGATTAGCACAAGCAGATTATTAGTCTGGAGCTTCTCGGTGTCTCTCAACACACAAACCTCTCACACACACTCACTCTTCATCAGAGGGTGTTTTTTGTTTTGCTCACATATTCAGAAGCACTCGTGTGCATCCACAGACACTTGCTCCCTCTGCATCCTATTCATACACAAATGTGAGTGAGTCGTCGCACACTGGTTCAACAAGACGACCCACAATGCATGTGGAGTAGAGGAGCAGGACAACAGGGAAACAGCCGCCTTCAGGGTAGAAAGACCGAAAGATCAATATTCATATAGTTTGTCTTTTCCTTCTGTATCACACAAGGGATGAGGAGTAGAAGACAAACAGGAACATATGAGCTGCTGTTCGATTTAAAGATTTACTCAAATACCTGAGTGCGCTTATTATTTTTGTCCAAAACTCTAAAATGGGTCGTTTTCCATACATTTTACTAAGAGTACTGCAATTTCAATATTTCTTCTTCAACAAAAGTGTAAATATAGATACATATATTGAATATTTTTGCATTTTAGAATTTATCTTCCGGTTATAAATACATCCTGTATTGATTGGTGCTCGTAACCAGAGGTAACAGCCCTGTCAACTCTTACAATGCTAGTTAAAGGAGGTTCTACCGTGTTTGTGTCTCACACACGTTTACAGAATGTATCAGCGACAGCAACTGGATTCAGAGACGAGCAGCAGATGGCAACAAACTCGGTGAAATCAAAAGGTTGAATTCAAAACAACTGCTGATAAGAATAAACTGAAGAAAGCAACTCACCTGTTGCTCGGCTCACGCTCCCTGTTCATTACTGGGGGGACTGAGGGTTTATCTCGGCTGCCAGATGGGAGTTATTAAGCTGCTCTAAAGCCCTCAGAGGGGGCTCCGGCGATTGTAAACAGACAATGATCATTATACATCCAGGACATGAAGCAGTAGCCCTGCTCCTGCTCACACACACACAGACAGCAGGGCTCTGACCAGCTGACTGTCAGGTGAGCTCAGGCTGCATCCAGGACGGACAGGTGGAGATACAGGAAGAGACAAGAGAGGAGAGAGGAAGCAGGAGAGACAAGGAAAGGGGGAGATTTTCTGCCAGGCTCCTAAAGTCATTCTCAGGTTAACCAAAGCTGTCAGAGAAGGAGTCAGACGTTTAGCTGCAGTCGCCTCCGACGCAGCCAGAGCGACTGCGAGCTGTTAACATGGCCCAGTGACCAGGACGGGACAGCTAATCTCGTTAGAAGGAGCAGACAGAGGAGCTGAGGACACAGGAAACACGGTGCACAGGAGGCCGACGAGGAATTTCTATTCAAAGACATCACCTCCGAGTTTGGTTTAATTTTGTGGAACAACGATAAACACCAAAACAACACAAAGGCCATCGTGTCAGGGCTGAATTATTCCGTTTTTATTTCAGTGATGTCTTAAAGGAGACTCTATTCTTGATCTGTATGATATTAATCGGTAACCAGGCAGCAAAACCTCTATAGGGAAGAGTTCAGTTCATGTGATTAGTTGGTGAGCCTATAGATAACACTAGCTTACCAGTACTGACTTGACATGTCACATAAAACAAAAGGTTTCTGACCCATTGTTCCAGTTTGCATGAATAACAAAAGACTCAACTTATCATTCACTGTCAGAATAGTCGTATATGAACCTCACACACACACACGTTAGTGCGGAGGTCACAGTGAAATTTACAACTGTGGCAGCCAGTATTACTTTTCTGCACAGACCTAATGAAAACATGTTCTTACTGAGAGCCAGCAGTCTCCGTCAGAGCTGCAGGTGTGAACATGTATTTGCTTTGTTGCCAGGTGATGTGTTTTTTTTGTTTGTTTTTGTTGTCGTTCAAATTAAACGGTGCAGGTCCTGGGATGCAAGACAGATTTCAGATTAGAGGAGAAACAACAGCAACATTACCCCTTTTTTAAAGAAACACACAAGTAGCATGTCCCACCCTCTGAGACACTGAGACAGCTCAAGGGAAACAGAGAAAGACTTGCTCAACAACATCCAACGCAACTTTAAAACCAAGTCCAACCAGTTGGGCTGGTGGGCCGAGGACCACAGAGAGATAACACACGTTGGCCAATTCACTTTCACTTCATGAGAAACATTTGACTGTAAAGTGTCTGTAACCAAAACCCACAGTTTTCTTACTCCACTCTGAACCACAGACTGTTTATGAAAAAGCAAACAATACAAAAGTGACAGAATATTGTGGTGGAGGACTCGCGAATGACTAATAATGAAGTAGCTGCAAACACCATTTAAATCAAAGCAACACAGTCCTGTGGAGAAACTTAGAATCAACAAGACTAAACATCAAACTCACCTCAAGTTGCAGATGTTCGGGTGGATCGAGGCTTTCGGGAGAAAGTGCAGATTTCAGACCCGTCGCAGCAGCAGCAGGAGTCTGTTGCCTTGAAAACCACAAAACTAAAGAAGTGAATGGACGCGGCTCTGCGTCGCCATGGAAACCACACACACCCCCAACAAACCCACACTTCCCTGAGAAGCTTTCCCACAAGTCCACACGTTCACTAAACAACAACAACAACAACAACAGTCCAGCAGCTTACACGCTAATTAACCGTCGCTACTAACGTCAGTGCCACTTTCAATTAATAATAAAAAAAACTTCCTTATCGTTAGCAGCGCTTTACTTTACGACTCCTACAGAGAAACTCACGCAGAGGAAAAGAGGAAACCACGTTAAGTCGCCCGAGGGCCGATGTGGTGTTTTCTAATTCGTTCTCTAATTGTCGGATGAGCTCATTTATCACTTAAAAGCGGAAGTTTCTGTTATTAACGAGGTTAATTAGCAGTTCGGCGGCGAGTGGCACTGATTTAATAGTAACTCTGGGCAGGGGGTGAATATTCAGCCCCGATTCTGGTCTCGAAGGCAATTTTCTGCGCTAAAACCCCAGAATGGTTCGTGTCTGTCCCCATCACGTGTTCTCAACCCGTAAATACACATTTTATAACCTCACTTAAAACGCAGCTGTTTGATTTGAGGGGTTTGTGGGGGGTGATGTTACCTGACAGTCAACGCTCAGGGGTAAATCTACGCCTTTTAGAGTCAAGGACTGAGTTGTGATTGGTTACGAGTGGGGCTCAGGGGCGGGACTTACACCGCTGAGGGTGTAGTTTAAAGAAGTGGACACTAGATGGAGCGATTTCACAACTTTTCAACATCATTCCATTATAAGTGTGAAAATATTTAGATATAACGAGTATTTGGGAACAATTGTTGGTTATAATATGCAAAGGTTCACATATTTTAAAGTTTTTTCTGTTTAAATAATGGCTTTTATCAGTATTTATCTAGTTTTTATTCGTGTTTATCTAGTTTTTATTAGTGTTTATCATTTAAAACTTCACCCTCTGGTCTTTAAAGGTCTCTTCCACACTTTAATAATTTTTATGATAAGTGTGTGGGTAGAGAATGTAAAGAGAGAAGAGACTCCTCCTCTTCTTTGTACCAGAGTCACCCTGACTTTAAGGCTTATCAATCCGAATAGACTCATTCTCTCTAATACAGTAACACAGAGAACAACATAGTTCAAAGTATCTGAAGGTCATTGAGCCGCAGAACTTAATCTGCAGCAAACTTTAGTCTCATGATGAAACATTGCAATAACTCAGAGTCGTAGATATATTCAAATTAAAGCAAATTACATGCAATCTCACGGGATCCACATACATGTAGAGTAGGAACATGTGTCGAGCGTCTCCCAGGAGGTTTTTGTGCATCATGTTAAAGTCAGTGTAACAGAGACGTTCCAATCACACGTTTGCCTCCACGAGAGGAAAAAGACAATTTCATCTTGGTTCAGCAGCAGCAGCAACAAATGTCCAACTCCAGTCGAGTCCTGTTGGTATTCACCAAGCGTAAAGCCAGAGCTTCATATGGTCACTGGCACCGAGTCGAGCTGGCGTAAGCAGATCTGTCAGGGGAGGCAGCCTGTGCATGTTCCCTGCTTCCAGGAAAATAAAAAAGACAGAGCTGCTTATTGAACCTGTTAAATCTCATAAACCTGACATATGAGAGAGAGAAAATTAGCAACCCCATAATCATCTCTCGCACGTCGAAGAGCTGCAATCGATCAATATTTTAATTTCCTATTAATCTATTGGGGTTTGTGCACCCAGTACCATTTCCTATCATAAAGAGGAAAGTCAATATTTCGCTTTTTATCCAACCAGTTATCAAATTTGCAATTATTTAAAACCGAGAAAATGCAGAAAGCATTTACATGTGAGAGGCCAGTGATCAAATAAATGTTAACTTGATGACATCTGTTGTATTTATCGCTGCTTTGATAAAGGACCAAAAAACAAACAGCAATTAACACTGAGTCAATTTAAACTGAAACGAATCAATTAAGACTCGGGAGGAAGAACAAGAGACAAGTTTATAAATGAAAGGAAACAGAATGATGCACAGAGATGCCAAAAAAGACATTAAGACATTAATTGGCTGTTAAAAGAGCAGATTTAGTGGAATCTGGCTCCATCACTGATGTTGGGTGATAAGATCTGATCTACAGTCAGTGTTGGGTTGAGGTTGAGGTCAGGAGTCTGTCACGTTCCTCCACAGCAACCTGGGAAAAGCATTTCTTCATGTCTGTGGATTTGTGCACAGCAGCGTTGACGTTCAAACAAAGTTCTCCCAAAACTTCTGCTGTTTAAAAACCACTGCACGAGGTTGATTTCTCTTCTCTTGACCCAAACAAACCAAGATGTTATCCGTGCAGCACAATGCACCGGCGAGAAATAAAAGCAGACCACTTGCCAGTTTTTGTGCAGGTATCTTTATTGAAAAATTAAACACACTTTCTGTATAAACAGCATGTCATTGTACAACACTCATTTAAAATGTGGAGGAAGCAGGCAGAGAGACGGAGGAGCTGAAGGACGGAGCGACTGGAACCCGAAGCAAACTGGAGGCGGACGAAGTGAAGTGGTGCGGCTAACGGAGCGGGAGGCACAGTCAGTGAAACAAACAAACATTATGGATGGGGTCAACAGGGGCTGATGGCTGCTGCGGCTCTGACCTTTGTTTTGGAGGTGGGTGGCTGGGGGGGTGGTGGTGGTGGGGGGGGGGGGGGGACTCGCAGCTGAAGTCAATGTCTGAGCCGTCGTGTCTCGAGTGGGAGCCGAGGCCGCCACCTCTCCGTGTTGGCGTCTGATTAATGGGACTGCCAGTGGCGTCCATCGCTTCCCTCCATCATCCCACCCTCCTGCGTGGCCCTTTAACACCGGGGCAGAGAGACGAGGGCCCGAGCCGCCGGCGACACGTCCACCAGGAGACGCAGTCACAGTTTCTGACTCTTAGCGATTCTCAATCAGTAAACGTGGGGTTAATGGAACAATGGCTGTCGTTTTTCCTGAAGAACTTCACAGTCATTCGACTTTTCACACTTTCTCTGAGACGTGTTTGCATTTATCTACATTTCACCTGAGCAGGGAACCGGCAGCACGGACGGGGGGGGGGGAGTCAGTGTCTTGCTTAAGGGAACTTTGGCATTGATGGACACGAGGAGCAGTAACAGGGAGTGACTCAGTGATTCTCAGGTTAACGGGAAATGTTTACTTGTTTACTGATCTTTTACTTTCTGTAGCTGCGATGTTTTCATTGACTGGAAATTTACTCGAACAAACTCATCAGAATTATCACTATTTATTTAGGCAGTTTTTTTATCTCTGCCAAGGACGTAATATTTTCATCTCTGTCCATTTGTGTGTAAGTAAGATCACACAAAAACTTTTGTCATAGAATAATTCAGGGATTTTAATTTGAAAAAAATGATTTTCCCATGATTAGGGGAGTGATATTTATGAGTGTGGGGAATTTCCAAATAAAAACTGAATCCTGTGAATTTAAATGTGGTTTCATGAGTTGTGCACTTTGACTTTCTAGTTCCAATAATAATAATAATCTACTCTGTTTCTCATTTGTAACCAGAAGTATCTCTCAGGCTTTTATTCTTTAATTAATATGAACGACCTTGAAACAAACCTGATTCGTATCACATTTAGAGAAACACTTTACTTCTTTCATCAGCTTCGATCACACGGACGTTCTCCTTGTTTTGTCTCGTGTGATGTTTTAAACGCTGAAAAATAAAAACCTGTGTGGCTGCGATTCTTTCAGGATGATCTTGTTCTTACAGAGTATTTCCACCCAGACACTCTCCTGCTGTCATCTGCCTGAACGTCTATCTGTCTCTGTCAACCAGACACACACACACACACACACACACACACACACACACACACACACACACACACACACACACACACACACACACACACACACACACACACACACACACACACACACACACACACACACACACACACACACACACACACACACACCATGAATTGTAAGTCTGCTCGCCTGTTGTTGCTCTGAGCACTTTTGTTTTTCCTGATTTTGTTTGCAACATGTGCTGAATATGCAAAGACTTGTTTCTAATCATGTTAATGGTCGTATTCAGAGACCATGGAAATCAACAAACTATTTGCATATATGAATAAGAGCTTTTATTTAAACTGGCCGAGGCCGGTTGACTTGGTAATGGAGCCGCCGACACCGACGTGTTCTATAAACCCTGCGGCAGGATTAATGGTTAAAGTCGTCATTTGAATATGATTTGCAGGCGCAGGTTTATGATTTGTTTACTGTGGTGAAACCTCATGTGTGTCAGCTGCCAGAACCGGACACAGCAACGACGTAAGAAGTCGAGCGTCTCTGTGTTTGTGTTCAGCCTCAGAACCTCCTGGTTCCTGATCTTCTCCTTCAGTCTCTGTCCTCGTTCCTTTTGTCTTTGCACGTTTGAATGATTCATCAGGCTCCGGGACACACACAAAGCTTTTTCATCCCAAATGTGGAACACTTTCCATCAGGGCTCTGTTCTAAAGATGCAAGCGCTCGATTTAAAGAGCTCAGTGCATTTAGGAGGAATCCAAACTTTGCCTCTAGGGGCAACAACCAATATTTTGGGGGGCTTCATGGTGGAGACGGATATTCAGGCCGAGACACCGTCTTCCATCTGCCGCACTCTTTTCACAATCTTGTATATTAACAGCTTTTTGCATATGAATGAAGATAAATGAAAAAAGCCAACAGCTGATGCTTTTCACTCCAGCCCTGAGATCTTCTCCCTCACCTTCAGATTCTGCAGATTCACACCAAGAATCCGTCCTTATTATGGGAGTAACATGCACTAAATCCACCTGCCTCTCCAGTTCAAAGCCAGGTGTGCATGCACCTTGGCGTCGTAATGGTTTTATAATGATGATTTGCTCTGTGGTGAGGGAGAAGGCTTCTCTGCAGAGGATCACTTCACTGTTTCACTCCTTGCACGAGCAGACCATCTGTGTGAGTCTCAGCCCGCTCATCAACGCGATGCCAGCAGCGGCAGGCAGCTGTTTTTCAGTAAAGAAGCCCGGATAAAACCCGCTGTGCCCGACCTGTAGGAGCTAAAGAGCCAAATATCTTTCTCACAAGCTGGTGGAGACCAAAACTGAGCTAAAAGGAGGATGAATTCACCACTGGGACAGAAAAACGAGTGAAAATCAATCAGAGAACGACGATAAAATATCAGAATTGTGTACATGCACCGTTTAGAGGCCAAAATCAATTCATGCAGATTCAAATTCAGGAGACAGACTGAAATCATCATGTTATAAAATGACTTCAAATGAATGAATGAATGAATCTATCAGCAGATCATGGTTGGGCCTCACGTGCACACACGTCCTTGTGATGACCTTTAAAGAACCTGCAGCCCTCACTTTGTTTCTCTGTGCGTTCCAAGACGTCACATTTTGAAGGAACACAGCAGATACGGTGTCAAAACAAAAGCACGAGCGAAGTTCTCTCCGCTGTCAGCAGAACGACCGAGGAGTGTGACGGCAGTTTCTCACAGAGCTGCCCTGTTGGCATTCTTCACAGAGCTCAGACTGCCAGACAAACCCCCCCCCCCCCCCCCCCCCCCCCCCCATCTCATTCTGCAGCTCCCTTCTTGACATTTGCATTTGTTTCATTTTCCGCCTCCTTCTTCTGAAAACACTTTCACACATTCTTAACACACACACTTGATTAATTGCTCCACACATCTCCACCTGCAGCCTGACGTGAGTTTGTGAGATTGACACATGGACGATGTTTCGCTGTGCACGCTCCCCACGCTGTGCACGCTCCCCACGCTGTGCACGCTCTCCACGCTGTGCACGCTCCCCACGCTCGCCTGCTTCCTGAGAGGAAGCAAATCATCTCCACAACAACAATCACTTCCAGTTTGATTCTCGACTCACTCTCTCATCCTCTGTCTCCCTCTCTCGCTCCATCTCTCACTCTACCTGATTGCTTATCTCCTAATTGCTTTTCTATAAATGGAAAAAATCTGCGCACACACACACACACACGTGTTCCATGAGTGAGCATGTGTGGAGGAGTGTCTCTAAAATCTTTGGCGGTGTCGTCCTCTAAACGTCTCATTACTCGCTTCTCGGGAGTAATTGCTGCGCAGAGCATTGGCTTCAGCGAGCCCCCCCGCCCCAGGGTGGGAATAATTAAAACTATGAAATTACAAAATAAAATCATCAATTGTTATTCAGCACGGGGAGCAGCAGGTCTGAGGGGAAAACTCCCACAGAAAGTGAGAAATGTCTCCAGAGAGAATTCATCTGAACACGACAGAACTGTGTTTTAGAGCGAGTTCGGGAACCTGACGGGGCTTCTCGTTAAAGTTTGAATCCTTAATTGAATTTTCATGGAAATCAAACCCAGCTTTTGGTTCTACTTTGTGGTTGGCGATCGCAGGTCAGTGTATTTGTTTTCTTGAAGTGATTTGAACGGGGACACGGCCTCAGAAGGAATCCATTACATTGTGGGCGTATCTGGACGAAGGGGAAATCCAGGATAAGGCTTTTTTTTTTGGACATTTTCACCAAGTTTCCCAGGGAATAATTAATGAATAGATCTTTATTTAAAAAAAACGTAGGCATATTAGGGATGTGGGTCAAATATACAATCTGGATCTAGCGGCCGGACTGTAAACACTCCACTGTGTGACATCACAGTTCTCGCTAACTCTCCTAACTTTATATCAGAGCTGCATTAAGTTACTTGCAAATGCGAACTGAATATTTTCTGCTGCTGCGTCACGTTGACAAAACTGAATTCATTTAACTCAGCGAGCTGCAGGTCACAGGGTCAACTCCTCTGATGCTGTGACGCAGAAGGTCGTAGTTTTCTGCTTGAAATTAAAATCAGATTGAGCTGTTTGGTGTCGCTGGAGAAGGGGAAACAGAAAACGACACCTTCGTATGAATGAAGTTATAAATATAAATACGAGCGTGTTGCCGTCAGCCTGACATGACCCAATGTGTCTATGAAGGCCTGAATTATCATCTCTGAAATATATTACTATATGTTGATGCAACAGAGGTTACAGATTTATAATTCATATAGGAGTATCTTTATGTGTACATTATATATATATATATATATATATGCATCTGTATCTACATTTGTTCATTTTTACATATACAAACCCAAGCTTGCAATGAGCGTGAAACAGTCTTGGCTGTGCAGCCGTCTCCTAGAGAGAAGCAGGAAACAACACAGAGCGAAACCGCGGGAACGAGGGAGTGCTACGAGAAGTTCCAGTGGGTTTCAAATGGAAGTAAATCCAACGAGATTCAACACAATCAAAAAAAGGTACAGGTTTCATTGTTTCCCATAGTAGTGCATAAGGTGTCACAGTGGGGAGGTAACATGTTGAGGAGAATCCTGAACAGAGTTCACAGTGGAGATAATCGCTGTTAAATCACGACTCGGGAGTTGAATGGGAAAAGAGAAGGGGCTCGGAGATGAGGTGGTGGCTTGTTTACGTCTATCTTAACGAGTTGTGCCATTGAAATCAACAGACGCTTGGATGTCACGGCCTTCGTCTTCTCCACCCACCGCTGCTCCCTCGCTGCCGCTGCTGCTCCCGTCATCCTCCTCTCTCCCCTCCTCCGCTCCGCTATAGCGCCACGTTGAACTCGGTCACCAGGAAGTCCACGTGGTCCCTCTCTTTGGTCTTGAAGGCCTCGGCGATGATGCGCGCCGCGTCCCTGTGCTCGCGGCCCCTCATGGAAACTCCGTTGACCTCCAGGATCACCTGACCCACCTTCAGCTGGCCACAGTTATGAGCGGACCCTCCTCTCTGAGGAAGAGGAAGAGAGAGAAAACGTCGTTCAGGGTTTTTCAAAGTTTGGTCTGTGTTCCTCTCTGAGAAATAAAAACTTCTGTGATCAAATACAGTCGTCACCACAAAGGTCTGAAAGGTAGAAATCGAGTTTAACATCCGTACTTTTGATCCGTTAACACACAAACAAATGAAGTCGTCAGCATTGTGCTATAAAGGTTCCTCATTAGCACAAAGAGAGAGAGACACACTGTGCACATTAATATAAATGCACACGCACACATCAGGTCTCAGCCTCAGCGCACACTGAGAGAAGACGTTCAGTACGAAGCGGGTGATGCACGAAATGAAAAGCTTCCTTCTGACCTGCACCCCTCCCTCCCTCCTCACACATCTCATCTGTGAGGAGAAAAATGTCGTCTGCCGACATCGTGAATCTTCTCAGAGTCGCAGGACAGCTCAGGTCTCATTTGTGAAGCCTCAGCTCGTTGGCGGTGACATTCGAAGACTCCGGGCATGAAGCAGCAGATCTCTGCCCAATAAATCCCAGATGGATGCGTGAAACTTTAGAGCGCCATCAATTTCCGCAGCCGTGGACACAGTCTGAACTGAACAGAACTGAAATGAAGGTGTTTGCTTCTGTCTCAACATCTAAGACGACTCTGCTGTGGACAAATTAAATCCTCAGGACACTTGATATCACTGTTCAAGTCATATTTGTTGCAGAGGATGTCATGACTTCCATCTTTGCTCCTCTCCAGCCTCTGCCTCTTTAATCACAGTCAGACCAGCCTTTCATTTGCTTTGCATGGCTCTGCAGTGTTTGATTTACGTAATGAAGTCTGCTGTTTGTGGCGCGAGGCAAAATGCAAAGACCCGTCCGGCGCCTTTCTACTACAAACCTCTGCAGATCATGTCACTGCAGCGTGGTCGAGGAGCCTGCACGCAACATTGAAACACAACAATCTGCAGGTGGACCAATGGAGCTTTGTTCGGGGGGGTGTCAGACGAGCTGCTAGTTGTGCATTGTGCATTGTTATTAAGATGGTGCAGAAGATTGGACCAGACTACTGAAGAGATGTTTCAGAAGCTCCAGTGTTTTGCTGTGGGGAAGAGGAGCTCTCTTTACTTCAGAGCTTTGGCTTTTTAAACTTTGCAGAACTTTTACATTTACAAAAAACCTTTTAAAACCCTTTAAAAACAGGGAGATAAAGACGAGTCCTGCTGCTTTCCTTTTTGCAGTGAAATGTCAGCAATAACAACTTTGTAAATCCATAAAATATCAGCAGTGTGCCACAGAAAAACAAATTCCACTTTATGTCGTCTTAGAAAAACTCGCTGAGTAAAAATCCTCCTCGTCAGTGTCACGTTCTCCTCCTCTTGACTCTTGCAGCCGACCTCATTATGAGCAGCAGTATCATCTCCGCTCTTATTTACTGAGCCTATAACAATTACCCTGAGCTAGTGGAGCGTCGTGATGGGAAGATGCCGATGATAACGGCCTGTCGCCTCAGGAGGGGAGATGAGGGACTGATAGCGGTCGGCTGGCTGGCGGCCGCTCACTCATTTGTGCTTCATCTTCCTCCGCCGTGATTGAGGCGACCTGAGGTGAGAGATGTTCGCTGAAACGCTGTGCTCGCTTCTGAATACAGCAGAGAGACGCTGCTGTTCAGGGCGTCGTCAGAAACAAAACCAACAACTCCCCTGCAAAGAAAATGTGTCATTCTGATTGGTCCTGACTGGGAGAAGTAGTTCAGGTTGCGTGCCTTGCTCAAGGGCCTAATAACACTGAGTTAGCGTCTCCCTGGTGTCAGAGCAAAGTTTGAACGGCTTATTTTTCCACCTTGAAAACTGCTCAGAAAAAAATCGCCCCCCCGCTCCTTTCACAAGTGACCTGGAGGCGGCCATGTTATTAATGTCTTCAAATAACGGTGAAGCCACGCGGTGTTATTGTTCAGGGACGCAGCCGCAGCGGTGTCACGTCTCCTCTCATGATCGATGGGGTTTGGATCCAGACAAAGAGAAGTTTGGGGGAAATCTGTGCAATTAAAACAAACGCGGAGCCGTAATTAGAGGCCGATGAATAATTTAACCCGATTAACGTTGGAGTCAACCTGCCGGAATAGTTTAAACAAACTTTATCTCTGTGCAATGGAAAAGAGATTTTGAGTAATTAGTCCTGCGGAGACATTTCTCTGATGTTGCATCAGTTCAGTGGCTTCATCTCTCAAACCCGACATGTCGTGTCATGACCTGCGTGTCGAGGTGGGAATCGAATCAACGTGCATGACGCTGCAGAGCTGATCTTTAAAAGTCAACATTTGGTTTGCTTATAGTATAATTCTTTGCAAAAAAAAACAAGAATATTACGATTGAAAAAGGTATAAAACTGTAGCTGATAATCTACTGATAATACAGCAGGAGACTGGATCACCACTGTGAACTTCTTTGTATTTTCCATTTTATCTTCATGTTGCTCTGCTGCTTTGTTATCAATGAGGTGAAGGAAGCTGAGAAACATTGTCCCACGTAGCAAACAAGCATCTTTCACGTGATATTAACCAAGCTGCCTCCTCGTTAGAACAGCATAAATAACAGCACTTTACACAAACCTATAATAGAGATAATAATATGTCTGGCACTGCCACAGCGCTCCCTGGAGGCTGAGAAGTGTAGGTCTGCTGTATCGTGCTGGAACATGATGACTTGGCTCTTTAGCTTCTGAGGTTGCCGGTTTCTTCTTTCACGTGTACAGATGTGTGCAGGAAGAGGCTCGGATCGCATCTCGTGTTTACGACGGTGAATTACAGATCCCACCTGTACGAGAGGGAAACTCGCAGTGTGTCGCTTTACAGAGACGTGAAAAAAGACGACCCTTCAAACAACAACCTTCACCTCAAACCTCAAACCTCATCCCTCCTCTCCTTAGCAACGCTCTTGCCTCCTTCCCTCACACTTGCCTTCCTGTTCTTCCAGCCCACTCTTTGATTATGAATGTGCTGATTTCCAGCCCTTTTCACCCCCCCCCTGCAATCAGAAGAGCAAACCCTCTTTTATTTCAATCACCACCTCTGCAGAGTCGGAGGTTGAGCGACGGCTTTGAACACGGCGTGGACTTCAGATTCCGCCTCTGATCTTCAAATTGTAACTCCTGCTTCTTTGTGTTCGGGGGAAATCATTAGTGCTGCAGACAGTCCTGATCTGATGCTTTGTTGACTTGCAAAAAAGCGCACAGGATACAGATATGTGCGCGCACGGTCACAGCAATAGATTCCTTCAGGGGGCCACTAACACGTCAGGTCTAGTTTGGCTTTCAATATTTCAGATTGCACTCTGCACAGTCGGGAGATTTGAATTTCCAGTATTTCTAAAAACGCACACATAACGGCAAATGTGGCTTGTGCGACTCCGCGGAGCTTCGATGTTAAATTATAAACACAAACATATCTGGACCGAGCCTCAGTCTTTGGCTTTTATGTAAAAAATGCTTTACAATCTCTCAGAGTGCCTCCTGCCTTCACTCCCAAATATCAACATACACATTATACCACCTGCCGGGTACTGAAATAGTGACTGCGGTGACCTGCCTCCGTCTCCAGGCACTCAAGCCTTTTCACGAAGGCCATTAAAGTTGTAATCATCTTTGTGCGAGCAGCGGCAGCGTGGACTGAATTAGCCCGAATGTCAGCGTGAGTTCAGCTGCAGCGTGAAACCGTGCGACGCCTTGAAGGACATCGAAGCGTGTGGTGCCGTCGCAGGGGAATCAACAAAAAAACTGATTTAATAAAAGGTGAAGCTTTTATTTTCCTCTTTCTACCCGACTCACCTGTATCGTGACGATTCGTGGCAGCGGCTGGCGAGTGTTGGCTCCACCTTCGATGGCGATGCCCAGGGTGCCGGCGCTCTTTGCCACCCGCACTAGTGTCGAGGTGGGCTCCAGCAGCCCCGGCTGAGGTGAGGGATACGACAAGTTAAAGCACCGGAAGAAGATCAATCATAAACAAATATATTCACAAACAACGGCCATTTCTCTGCCTCCCCTTTGTGCCACTTTTACACTTGCTCAAGGGTCATCAGGTGGGTTTCTAACAAGGCATCTATGAAACTGCAATTTAGAGACTTCTTGCTTAGTTTTAAATATTTCGCCGACAACCCTGCACCAGCTAACCCACTGTTTATTTTTTACTGACAGAAGAATGAGTGGAAACAAACGTCTTATTTAGTCGAGTTCTTTACGAGCCCATCATTTGGCTCCTGTCTCCGCCTCTCGCTCGACGCTCTGGCAGTAAAGTCCCTTCAGCCCTCACTTCTCCTGCCTTTCAATCCAGCCCTAAAACAGACCTTGGTCCTAACGGCCCCGCTCGTCATAAACAGTCTGGATACTCCCATCGTTCCTACCCCCCCGATCCATCAGTAAGAACCACAGAGTGATTTGAGAGTTGAGGTTTGCGCTGCTCTCTCTTTGAGCGATGAAGTAAACGATGGAGCGTGTGATTGGGCGAATGACGTGAGTGAGAAATCAAACACAAACCGTGAGTGAAACAAAGGAAACAAACTGAGAGCGAACAGACGGAGGAGAGAAGAGATCAGTTAGGACTGTGGAGGGAAAAGATCAGCGATACATCACATTGATTTATCAACCTGTAACACACACACACACACACACACGCACACACACACACAGACACACACACACAGTTGTACTTCTACACTTGTGAGGACCGATTCCAGCTTAAATTATTAACGAACATCTAACTCTACCCTTGAAACTGCAGCGCAGGACTTTCAAGCTCTTTCAAAACAAGTTCAGCAAATTCTTTTTCCAGCCAACCAGTGTATAAATATATAAATATAAAGTTTTAAATGTGTTTTTTTGTGCCAAATTTCGTGCACTAGAAACCAGAAAACCCACCAGAGAAAGATGACTGGCAGTGAGGAACCAAGACTGAAAATAAAAAATGGAGAATGCATCTCTACTTCCTCCGATGATCCAGAACTGAAGCCAAGATATCTTGGATACGGGCGCAGCCATCTTGCACTGATGGCGTCATTTGGAGGACAAACTCAAATTGGAGTGTGGCTCCTCCTCATTCGAGATTTATACACGTTATACTGTTTATTACTCACTGGCCGAAGGAGACAGAAGTCCTGCTCTGCAGCTTTAACACTAAACCCCCCCCCCCCCCCCCTGAACGGCCTTCGATGAACGATCGGACTCGATGTCGACACTTTCCCAAACACGTCCTCGTCCCAACAGATGCCCTCACTTTTCAAAATCTCATCTTCCCCACAAGATCTTCAATTACCAAACACGTTCGCTCTTTTTTACAAATGCCCTCAATTTCCCAGAGAGGTCTTAGATTTCCAGAAATGTTTTCCACTTTCTCACAAACGTCTTCATTTTTCTAAACTCTTCGTCCTCGCTCTGCAAATCCTCGTTCCCCGAAAAAAGTCTCCCCCCCTTCAAGGTCTCCAACTGGAATCAGTCCTCACAGAGACAGAAATACAACAGTGCACAGACGGCGAGGTCGACTGAGAACGTTCTTCATGTCCCGCCGTTGTTCTGATACACCCCCCCCCCCCTCTCCCAGCCCCTCACCGGTTTGGAGGGGTTGCTCCCCCCGCCTCCCTGGGTGTCTCGGGGGAGGCGGGTGCGTGAGGAATGGGGGCTGCTGTCTTTGCTGACGTGTGCTGACTCAGCTATGTCCACGCCACTGTCCTCACTGAGGGTCTGGCCGCTGTCTGACAGCTGAGACAGGGCGCCACCTGGGGGGGGGGGAAGACATGACGTCAGGGAGTCTCAACCAACATGGACTGTTTTCTAAAGTCTCTCTGTATGTCAACACTTTGTCTACCTCCGCCCAGGAGCTATGAGCTCTCTAGTTTCTTACTGGTTTAAGCTTTTTCTCAAATGGCACTGGCAGCTTTTTGGATTTGTAATTAAAAAAAAAGAAAAACAGCAGATTTGAAGATTTAATACAAGATTTAAAAGTTATTTCGATTTATCCATTTAGGGGTCATATGGTACAATGCTCTGGATAATTGAGCACATCAGTAAATACGTATTTGAGAGAGATTATAAATATGTTTTTATACTCAAACCTATAACTGAAACTGCTTGAATTTCCACATTTTGAGCAGGAACACTGAATCCCCTTGTTTTACAACCAAGAGATAAACTACAAATGTTTTTCGGAAGCAGAGATTCGTTCACAGACGATAAATGTTGTACGTCAATGGTTCTGTGTTCTCGTGGCCATGTTTTCAGCTCAGTCAGCATGTGCACTGATAGGAAGTAGCTCTGCCTCTGGTGCAGGAGCCGGTTGTCTGTCCTCGTAACGCTCCTGTAAACCGCTGAGTGACGAGGGACTCGCACCATCAATTCTGATGCTGGATTCACGGGGAGGAAAAAAAATCGGCTCTTGGCCAAAATGCTCTCATGAAACACGTTTTCGAGTTTAGTTCTTTTCTGCACTAAATATATAGATTAGAATTGTTAGGGTGTCAGCTTGGGCTCTGGGAATTTATACCTAATGAACACATTAATGATGTAATTATTAGCTGCAGAAACATGTGGGATTTGAACACGTGACCCTCCCGGGATCCACCTTCCTCACCTTGAGCTTGTGGCAGCGGCCGCACTTCGTTGACGTCGGGCTCTGCATTGGGCCTGTGAACCTCCACCGTGACAAACTTCTGTTTAGCGGCGGCGGAGGAGGCTTTGGACATGGACACGGGTTTGAGGGGCAGAGACGGGGGCGGATGGGGAGCAGGGAGCGGAGGTGGGGGTGGGGGAGAAGGGGAAGGGGCGGTGGGTTTGGTGCCTCTGTTGGGGGACTGCACCCGGGGAAAAGGGCCAATATTGTGCCGGGCGACCATGGACAACTGAGCAGCTGCTATCTGCTCCTTCTTGGAAGGCAGCGAAGGATCTCGCTTTCTGACGGCCGCGTAATCCTGCGCCGGGTCCCTGGCGGGCTCCCGTTTGGGGCGTGGCGCGGGCGAGGCGGGGGCGTGTCCTGACTCTTTGCTATGGCTGTGGGAGGGCGGGGCCGTGAAGTACAGGCCCGAGTGGGAGGATTCGGACGAGGGGCATTTGTTGAGCTGATCTCGTCTGCTCGGGCGCCTCTGCACCCCCGGGGGGGGCGGAGGCTTGAAGGAGGGGGGCGATTCTGCAGCGGTGGACTGAACATCATCCTGAAGTGAGAGGATATAGTCATCATCATTGATTAGGGGTTGTCACAATAAAGTGTAGCACAATATACTGCATTAGAGAACGTGACCATGTGCATCATGGGGCTGAAATCATGAAATCGTTTTGTTTGCATAACGAACAATTACATTCACACATTGACACAGTTTCTACAAGAAATGAGCTGCTCTGCAAAGTTAAAACAATCCTTTCTGAGCGGGCTCGGTCACACGTAAGCGAATATCGGGGGTCAGAGTTCACGGAGGCTGAACTCCACGAGAAGCCAAGGCTGTGGATTCACTGCGGCCACAGGAAGCGAATGTTTTATTCGCCTCCTCGCTCTCACAGATCCAAAGTGAACACGAGGTGAAGGTTCGCCGCTGAAACATTCGCGTACGTGTGACCGGGTCCTGATGGTTTGTTTTGATGCACTATGCATTATGCACATTTTAAATCAATGTTCAAACCCAGTTTTCATACAGTTTCCTCATCATTCTCTCCCACACGGCTGCATCACACACATATTGAACCACTCCACCAGTTTGAGTGATAATACCAGTTGAAACAGTTGAAAACCCTTTAAAACATCCGAACACCTGCTGGTTCACCTGAATCCTGCGTTTCCAGGTCAAAATGCAGGAAACTCAAAACCGAACAGTGGGATGAACAAACACTGAGACATGAGCGGAGACATAAAATGAGCATGAAAGAAACATTTTTACCAAAGGAAAAAAATAAGGTATGATTTGGGTGGCAGACTAAAAGCTTCCTCCGTGAACTTCCTCTCGCCTGCTGCTGCTCGGAATAAACAAATGAGATCTCTTGATGTCGCTTGTTGCTTTGGAAACCGGAGTCGCCCTGCGAACTATTGGATTTTTTTTGTAACCTACGGTGCAAAAGTGAGGTGGCATCTAATGATCTGCTCTCCTCTTCCCACAGAAGAAAGAAACAGAAGAAGAAACCCTCCCTTCACTCTGCCTGGTGCAAACTCTACCTCAGGGTAAAATACAAATCCTGCAGGTTCTCCGTGTCTCGAGTACGTCTGTCTCGGATTTGTCTTTTTTAACATATTCCTCCCCCCCCCTCATCAATTCTCTCCCCCGTTGTCTTTATCCGGCCAAAGCAGCGGCCGGCCGAGCTCACCAGAGAGACGTCGGTCAGCAGAGTGTTCAGACTCTCCGGGGGATCCTTCCCATTAGTCTCTACCACGCTGTCGTTCTATAGGAGACGCAGGAGAGAAGCAGAGGAAGAGGAAGAGGAGGCGAAGTGAAGAGGGGGAGACGGCGAGGAAAGACAGAGAAACAGAGGAGGGGGAGGAAGCAGAGAGATATTACAGTGAGCAGATGTTGCACACAGATGTGCGTTTATCCCAGAACAAATGCCAAATGAGATCTGGTTGATATTCTACGTCCTCGTCAGATGAGAAAAGACGTCAATATCAAACTCAAAGTCCACAGGTAAGGCAAGCAAATACACAAAGACACACACAAACAAACACAAACACACACACTCGGCTAGCAGGTCTTCAAAACACACATGCTGAGAAATCGATTCAGCATCATCAGCTCAGTTCAAAGTAGGATTTGGCAGCTCGGTCCCACCGAGGCAGATCTCTGAGGGGGGGGGGCAAGTTCAGAGAAACATCGCCCTGGATTAAAATCTGTCGCTAAAGCAAAAACAAAAAAACAATCACTTCAGCTTAATTACCCCTCGTAGCTGCACGGGGAGCAATTACAGACAGTTTAGTTATCAGCAGAGTTCATCAAGTGTTTAACACGTGCACACGCCGCTCTGCACAGTGAGCAATCAGAGCGTGTGTGTGTGTGTGTGTGTGTGTGCACGTGCGGGTGTGTGGGAGTATTACTCAAGTTTCAAGACAGTCACATTGTGGTGATTTGTCTTCATGATGGAGTCAAATAACAAGTCCCCATAATGTTAATAATTAAGTTTCAAGGTGTCGACATGTTAAGGTTTAAGTTAGTTAAGTAGAAACTATGGTTAAGGTAAGGGATAAGGTTTTGGTTTGGCTGTCCACAATTAATGGAAGTTCATGCAAACCCATGTGTGTGTGTGTGTGTGTGTGTGTGTGTGTGTGTGTGTGTGTGTGTGTGTGTGTGTGTGTGTGTGTGTGTAAATAATATTTTTGAACATAAATGAACATAAATACTTTTTATTTATTTTATTTTACTAATTAAAAAAAAAAAAACACCCAGATTTTGGTCCATTTAACCAAAGTTAAGTAAACAAGGCTCTTTCTTGATTAAGCACAGTGCAGATAATCAGTCAGTAATAAAACTGGAGAGGAATAATAATAATAGAGTAAATGCAAATGAGCCTGAAATGTATTATTTTCCGGGCAACATTCTTGCAACAGCAGATGTTAAATACAGACGAGGCATTTTCAAGAAATATATTTAAATTCAAACAAAGTTTTCTGGATACAAATTGCTCGGGATAAAACCGCCCAGCTGCTGTTGTGACTGTGATCTGTTCTCCCTGTGACTGTGATCTCACCCCCGACACAGTGGAACATCCAGATCTGCAGAGAAGGGACGAGTGCGAGAGGTCGTAACAACACAACAAGTGTTTCTGAATTCTTAACACCTCAGACTGCGGAGTGACTCATCGCTTTCTGGAGAAGCACAACTGCTCCTTTCAATGTGAAAAATAAGAAAAATAAGAAGGAAGAAAAAAAACAACAACACTCCAAACAAAGTCACGGCAAAAAACACAAACCAAGGACTGAGGTAAAGTGTGTGTGTGTGTGTGTGTGTGTGTGTGTGTGTGTGTGTGTGTGTGTGTGTGTGTGTGTGTGTGTGTGTGTGTGTGTGTGTGTGTGTGTGTGTGTGTGTGTACGTGTTACACAACTGCCCACAGTTAACAGCTCTTTGCTCTCGTGTGCAGGTTTGTGTTTGGAAAGCACTCAGCGATTCCTACCTCCATCATATCTATGAGCCAGAGCAGTCTTTCCTACAAAGGGGGAGACGAGGGGGGGGGAAGGGAGTTTTTTTTGGGGGGTGGGGTGTGTGAGGTGGAACAAAAACACAAACCCATCAAACATCAGCCGCCTTTTCAATCTGAACAGGAAGGCAGTGAAACGTAACGTGGTTCAGCCCGAGGAAGTCCACACGGAGAGAGAGAGAAAGATCTTTCCTGCAGCAGAATCTGCTATAACCCATGAAAACACACCACACTGGCCTCGTTCTCCTTCTAACACACACACACACACACACACACACACACACAGCCAAGGAGGGAAAGGACGAAAAAGCCAAGAAGTCGAGAGAAAGGGAGCCAGAGCAGAAAACAGCAGCACTCAGGTGCACCCATTTGCACCAGGTTAAACTGTTGCTGCACCTTCATGCGGAAAATGTGAGGAAAATGAATCTCAAACAGAGCGAGAGGTAAAGACAAGTGATGAGGAGTCACCGGGATGAATTAAAAGGCCGTACCCGTGCAGAGCTGAGGGTGGTGTTGGTCATGAAGCTGGCGGAGGACGAGTTCAGGGTGTCGGGGTACGACACCATGGACAGGGAGTCGGGCTGCAGGGCCGTCGCTCCGGCTTTGCCCTGCCGCGCCTTCAGGGCCTGGATCTCCCGGCGCAGCACCATCCCGTCGAAACACTCCAGGTCCTGCGGGGCGACCAGACCTCGCACCTCGGACAGCAGAGAGAACTGAGTGGGGGGGGGGAGAGACCTTTAAAACCAGGGTGGAGTCGAGGTTTAAACTCTTTAGACCTTATTCTGATCTGATCAGGGCCGTAAACTTATTTCTTCTTAATAAAATGTTGGTTTAATCCTTCACTTATCTCTATAAACAGATTCTTCATGTGAAGGTGAAGATTTAAATTGATCTGAATTCATTTAAGATAAATAATGATAATATCATAGTATTATACAATTGTTTTAGTTTAATCTTGCGTAACTTAACTATTTTTAATTATTTTGAATTACTTCTACAAGGAAATGGTTCTGCATTTACTCTGCATACACTTTATATTTATTATAACATACTTTAGAGTGTGTACAGTACTGGATATATACACTTATATTTTTTAGTCTCTATTGTTATATTCTCTCTACTCTATTATGTACTGTTGTACTTTTATCTTGGAGCAAGCCGGTACAATAATTTCCTCTGGGATTTGCAAAAGTCTTTTCTTATCTCATCGCTTCTTGGCCGTTGCCCCAGAGGCTAATTCGTCGATAGCTGATGGGCTCAGAGACGGATCCTTTATAAACCTGGATTAAATTGAACTTTCATCACGACCGAACTGACAAGTTACTGAGAAGTTTGAACTTAAATAACGTCCGAGACACTGGAGCCACTATCACTGCTTTTCAGAGTTCTCTATTTGAATCTCATTTTCCTCGATCATAACAGTTGTTCTTCAAAGAGGAGAAACGAGGCAGTTTAAACTTTACAACCTCATCATCAAACTCCTTTTGTGTGAGAAACAGTTTAACATCTTTTTCTTTTCTCTTTAGAAGTGCGACAGTTAACAGAAGAAGTGGGGAAGGTTCTATTTATGACCTTTTGTCATAAATCTGCAGAACCATGCGTTCTGTGTTTTATGGTGACTTGAAGAACAACTTTGGTTTGACTCATTAAACGGAGTAGGTTGGAAGGATCTAAATTTAAATGACACAAAATAAATTTAAATGATCCTGATCCAACTCTGATTTTAGATGAACTACTGCCGAACTAAACCAGGAACAGTCAATCCTGCTCGAGGCAGCTGTGCTCCGGAGAAACTGGAAAATAAAAAGCTTTGGATTTATTGTCTTTTTATAAGGTGAACTACAGCAGACAGACCGAGAGACTTTCAGGCGGCTGAGGCGGAAGGAAAAACAAAACCCAACTGTGAGCAATCGACAGAAAGACTCGAGAATCATCAATTCAGAGCTCGAAGCAAATCACACGCACACACACAAACTGTACACACACAGATTCCTGCAAAGAAAAATCAATTCCCTCATCCTCCTTTTTCTGTCTCGGACAAACTTCTTACTTTGGCGTGAGTGTTGAGGAGCTCGAACAACGCCATGACCAGCTGCTCGGCGCCGATGTGCCCGTCCCGGTACTCCTCCACGTAGTACACCATGGTCTGCCGCTCCACCTCCGTCAGCAGGTGGCGTGCCTGCTCCTCCAGCATGGCCCGGGACTGGTTCACCAGGCTGGACAGGGTCACCTGCGAGCCCGCCACGCCCTTATAAAACCCGGGCTGACGAAAGACGGGAGACCAGGACAGAAAGAAAGACAAGAGATGGAGACGTTAAGGGACTTTTACTGCTGATTCAGATTTCTTATTTACGAGGTTTCTTTTTAGGACGTGATGAAGAGAGGAATAACGTGAAGAGGTCGAGAGCAGGCGAGGGAGAGGAGCTGCAGCGGCGGTAAAATGGGATAAGACGATGTTTTAGACGAGGGAAAATGAGGATGATGGTGGGAAGGAGGGATTCAAAATGAGAAGAGGATGAAGAGGGGAATAAGAGATGGATAACAGGAGGAAGAGGAAGGTTCGCACATTTAATTTCCACATACAGGAGACAGCGGAACACGTTGTGATGGATATATACGAATAAAAGTTGACATTTGATTTGATTTGAAATATTCCATATTTACCAGAGCCTGTAAGATTTATCAGTCGGCCAATAACAACGTCCGATTTGACCTTTCGAATGCATATTTGTATGTGCATCTATGTTTATATTTCAAACAAACATTCATTCTCTATATTAAAGTTCTATATAGTTGGTTGTACTTGTGTTTTCTTTTTATTGAGTTATTTCCGACTCCCGATCGAAACAGCAATTTGCTTTTGCCCGTAAGGTCCAAGATTAGTTGGCAAGGGGAACATCTGGACAGACACTAACTCAGGTGCAGAGGTGCAGTGTCCAGTTTGAGACGAGGCCCAGAGGTGGAGGGGGAGCCGGGGGCGGAGGGTGGAGGGAGGAGACAAAGGAAAGTGGACAGAAACAGAACAGGATCATAAATTACGCCCACATGCAGTGAACCAAGCATCAGTCTTTTAATCCCAGGTGTATAAGTGATCGGGCTTCTTCCTGCTGCCGCACCTTCACCCGTCATCATTAGTGCCGAGCGGCGCCGACACCACATCGTGCAGCAGGAAACAAACCGTTCACACATGTCGGAGGTTTTTGTTTCTTTGCCAAATCACACGAACGACTCTTCAGAAACTGTCCATATCACTTTCTCTATCCACATTTGATCCTTTCTCTTCTCTCGCTCCTCTCGTTTATCTGCTCGTTAGCACGCCGCTCGTCTCTAATTAACTCCTTAATCAAAGACACCACTTCAAAGTCACCGCTGCGGGGGGGGGGGGGGGGGGGGGCTCCGTGTCTGCCTGCGTTCACGAGAAGCGGAAACAGGAGGAAGAAAGAGGACGTCGTCTTCCTCAGCCCCGCCTCCCCTCTTAGCCTTCACCTCGTCCTCAGCTCTTCGTCGTGGCCCTCGTCCGACTGCATTATCGACGGTAGTTGTTCCAGCTGTTAAATGCCCAAGGTGAACTGTGGTGCTACCCAGCTCGCATCCTAATCGCCCCAGTTCCTTCCAGGAGAGTTTCACCGATGCATCCGTGTGTGTGGGGGGGGCACCGGGCACGTGAGCTGGTCGCTCTGTCTCTCGCTGTCATATTAGAGGGCAGATTGACACTTGAGGGAGTTAATGAAATCGGTCGTCACTCAACTGGAGAGGAACACCTGCAGCCTCCTGCTAATGAGGTCTGAAGACGAGCGGAGGCCATTTCACTGTAGCACCAGGATTTTGCCGATTCCAGATGTTGAACTCGGCCAAAAGCTCGGAGTTCAGGAGTTCAGTTTTTCAAATACCAGATAAAGTGATTGGCCCTTTTATCCCGGCCACCGACAAACAACAGCCACGGCCGTCGACATCCAATCGATAAAGAGCAAATCAGATAAAGCCGAATCAAAAAACCGGCCGCGTTCGGACCTGGAAATGTCACGAGCTCTATCTCTGCCACGGCTTGACTCGATTTAACCAAACAGAAGCTGAGATGAAGTTAAAAAGGCGTTTTTCCCAATAGATAGAAAGCTGTTCTCCCCTGTGTTGTGTTGACTTACACTTCCATTAGCCTCAGCTTTAACTCCTGGAACACACGGACCTGCTTCCCTCTGCTGCCCTGAGGGTCACACAGCGCACCGGGCCACACACACACTGGTGCTGCTCCTTCAGTGAAGTCACATATTGTTCCTCACAACACCAGACGACAGTATTCCAACTTATTCTGAATAAGACACGATTTTAATTGTGATGTTTACACGAGTTGCTTCATGTGTTGACGTTTTCCTGTTTACATGTTTCAGAGCATAGACATAGATTAGGGTTTTCTACTTGTTTACACTCAAACCCAGGTCACGTGTCGTCAAGCAGTTGGAAACCGTCGTATGTCGGATTGTATAATGTGATTACATTGATTATTTCTTATTCCAAATATGACCTTATTCGGGTTAAGGTCGTCAGAAAATGTCGTTTACACGCCATCGTCTTATTCCGACTAGTCTTATTTTACCAGCCTCATGTTTATTGTGCAAAGTGAAACATATTCTCTACGTATTTCTGCTTTGCCCCCTGTGCTACACTGATAATGATTCAGATAATGAGTCATCAACAAATGCTGAGGCACCTGAACAGACCGGTGCAACACTAATCACAGAAAGTGCCCAGAGGGTCTTTGTGTGTTTGTTTCTAATCTTTCTTGCCAAAGTGAAGTTTCCCCTTTTTATTTCTCGCCTCCCTGCTCTCGGCCTGCGTTCGCAGCTTAAGCCCTTTTCTCAGAAAATATAAAAACAGGATTGTGGAAAAATCACAAGAGGAAAAAAGAAGCCGAACAAATGCTGTAAAAAATGGATTGAGGCACAGATTGGGTTTAACCTCACTGGGCAGATCTTGATATTGGGACCTGAGGAGGAACACATCTGTCGTGTTGTTCAGAACCACTGACTTACACATTCCAACCACAGACACATTCACTGCTCCACTGGCTCGGTGCACGATGACGCCGGCAGGTTACCTCAAACATTACGAGACACGACGCTGCTCGTCAAGGTGAAGAAACGAGAGCTCGTCTCTGACTACAGAGGGATCAGGTGGTTCACTCACGTCCCCTTCTGCATAGAGGGAATAAATGTCAAGGACGCTGGCACATAAATTAAATATTTTACATATTAATAATTAAATATTTCATTAACAAACACAAAAAGGACAACCTCTGCACAACATTTGATTTGCTACACAAAGTTTCGATGCGTGCAAACATATATTTCATCGCAATCCATCATAGTGGTGAGTCAACTGATCCCAGACTAACAAAAACCATCAGCCAAGCCAGTATCACGACTGGAAACTGGAGTTACAGAGGAGGAGGAGGAACCAGGACATTTACTGTGGCCTACTTTGGACCAAATTTAGTTTTCAAAATAAAATATGAACTGAAATGACAACATTGGAGTTTGAAGACTCAGGAAAGTCTGAACGAGACCAAACACTCATCTTGTTAAAGTGACAAAGCTGCTGCTGCTGCTGCTGCTGCTGCTGCTGCTGCTGCTCGGGGGACGTGGACCAACGTCTCTTTAGACACTAAACTTTCACAGGCTTCATAAATCGTCATCACACTCACTGTCATAAATTTTTATAAAGTATTTATACTGCTCCTCAGCTCTCTGCAACAGCTGACGTGCTTTCTTCTCTTTGTTTACTCTGAAGGGTGTGTGTGTGTGTGTGTGTGTGTGTGTGTGTGTGTGTGTGTGTGTGTGTGTGTGTGTGTGTGTGTGTGTTTGGACGGTTGCTGCAGTTTTATTGGTTCCATCAGTGTGCATCACTGCGGAGGAAGTGCAGCTCCAAAAGTTAAAGCTCTGTAATCTTCCCACCATGATTGGTGAAAATCCCTCCGTGTGTGTACACAAACACGCATGCACGCACACAAACACACACACACACACACACACAAACACACACGCACACTCAGCTATGACTGACACTCTGTATATTTTCTTTAACGCAGCCTCAACCTTTCGATGTAATGCAGGATGTTTTGGTTCTTTATTGCTTGTGCTGTTTAGTAAAACATCTGGAAACCTGTGTGCTAGCAGGTGGAGTCTTGGTTGAAAGGCCGAAGACTCTTTGAGAATCATATTTGCTGGATATCTAAAAGGGATTTTCTTTGAATGTAGAACATCCTACGCTTCAGCTTGAAGTTTTCAGTCTGGTGCAGCAGCTGGTTTTTCCTTTTTGAAGGAGTTCATCTTTTAATTGCTTTCTGGTTTCACAAGGAGCATTTCAAGCATCCATGTGTGTGATTACTTCAAGTGCCCTCGTATGCAAACATGGATGTCGTTGTTTCTCTTCCACTCTTTCCTTTCCTGTACCAAACCACATCCTTCCACCGAGTTCTGTAGTGATCCATCGGGTGTAGTCTGTGCATCATCTTGCCAACTGACCGACAAACTAACAACCACAGACATAACCTGCTTGACGGAGTTATATATAAACCGTGTTTGTCAGACAGAAGCAATATTTACCTTTGTTATTGGCAGTAACACAATTTGTCGTCTCTCAAACGACATTCACCCGTTGTAGAGCACAATGGATGATTGGGAGTTACCGTGTGACCTTTGCTTCATTAATTAGCTTAGTGGTCCGGGTTTGGCCTTTGGGGCTGCAATTGCAGGATGGAGGGAGGGAGGAGGGGCGTGATTGTGTAATTGTGTAAGTGTGTAAGCGTGTGTGTGTGTGTGTGTCCACAGGCACCAGTCGGCCGAGAGGTGACAGGAGGATGCAGAAAATCACGAGATGAACACAAACCTCCGCTGCTTGTTTAAGCGGCACAGTCACATCGTTCAGAGAGAGATTAATACTTATGGCGAGGACGTGTTGACACAGTGTGAGGTTCCCGGTGTGTGTCCACTCTGTGCGTCTCATGTGGAGGAGCCCCCCCCCCCCTCACTGTCGAGCCCTAAAGCCCTGCTGCTACATATCTGTCCAACTTAATGCCCCTCGCTCTCCTTTACTTCTGCTGTGTGTGTCTGTGTGTGTGTGTCTCTCCCACACACACACGGACACACGGACAGTATCATACAGTAGATGCACGTCGAACACAAGCACGATGCAGCAGACAATCCCCCCCCCGCTCGTCCTTTAGATGTCCTGGCTCGTTCTGAGCTTGCACATTTCTTTATTTCCTCCACCTTGGTTTCTGAGAGATCTCTTCTGATAAAGCTGCTCTGGCGTTGAGCGATGGCTGCAACAAAACAGGGTTACGTCTTTTTTATTATAAACGGCATCTAAAAAAAATCGGTATTCCATCGCATGCAAAGGGGTTGAGGTCGGACGAGGCCGAGTTCTTTCCCCTACAGTGAGATAACTTTAGCTGCGTGCCAGTTCAGAGACGGTCTGGTCAACGTAAGCATTTTCTGCGATTTACGTCAGCAGCTCGTCCTTAACGCTGTCGTCCAGCCGGAGAGTTTTAAAGCCCCTTGGTGCCATTAGCTGTTTGGATGAGTTAGGAACATTTAAAAGAAAACAGTTTGTCAATGAAAAGCAATGAATCCAGCCGTCGGAGCCTTTGTTGTTGTTCAGGGGAACGAAAGGACGTGTTTCAAAGGAACATTTGTAAATGGGACAGTCGAGCTGTGAGGGAATCTGCTTTTAAAAGCAGCCGCTGAATTGAGACACGGTTCAGGTCTGTATGTTCATGTCAGAAGACGCACGGATCTTACGCATTCTGCATTTTGTGTAGGAAGAATTAAGAAATAACCACACAATTTAGTATGTGGTATCAGAGGTATCTCCTTGGTAACACAACTAAAAAAACTGAACCACAAACTCAAGATTCTGACGAGTGTTCAACAAAAAGTGAGTTCAGGCTCGACACCATCGCTCAGAACTACAAGGGTCGATAGTTACGGCAGCAACAACAAGCTTCTCATGTGGAAACGCATGAAACTACAGAGTTTACATCCAAAGGCTTCATCGAGGTCAGTCTGTAGGACAAAGGGTTTGAAATGGACACACAGCGTGATTCCAAGAATATCCTTCAGCTGACACTTTAATAACAGTCGCCAAACAGAAGCACCACATGAGCCGGAGGAATGAAACGATGCAGCGGACAGAGAACGATAGTTTACAGATATCGACGCTGCCACAAATGGACAGAGGAGGACAGAAAAGCCACACAGGTACAGGGATTCAAACCGAGAACCTTCTTGCTGTGATGCAACAGTGCTAACTGCTATAAAGTATTTTTTATTAAATTACCTTTTTCCTTGATGTTTTAATGTCTGTTCTGTTTGTAAGAACTTTAAGCAGCTGGTGAAATCAAATCCAGAGTTAAGTTAAAACTTTACTTTTTCCCCTTTTAATTAAAAATTCAACTTGAATTATTTTGTTAATAGTTGATTCCCCCTCTCGGTGTTAATGACTGATATATAAATACCCCCCCTCCCAGAAGCAATTAGAGCTATTTTCAATTAAACAGCCGAATTGCTGCAAATGCAGTGGTAAAGTTTTAAAATTGTTTAATTAAAGTTCTATGGATGTGACTTTAACAACAGAACAAAGAGCCCGACGGGCAGAGACCCTGTGAGGTTCGTGATTTGTTCTCCTGAATAGAAATTCATTTGAAAAACAAACTCCCCTCAGATTACTCTCACAAATCAAACGCTGGCCACTTTGAAAATCAGAGAAGAAAGAAAATCTTACAAACACAAGCGCTGAGGCTCATGACAGTGATTCTCTGTGAGCGTGTCTTACAAAAGGTTATTGATCCTCGGCTCAACGAGGATAGAAGCAAACAGCAGGAATGTAAGAATACATGTGTTTCTCTGCAGTCATCACAAATGGGAAATGTCGTGATATCTGTGCATCTCTGGATCTTATTTCTTTGCATGGATCTCCTGCTGATTGTGTGCATGTGTGGCTTTAATGCACAAACAGTTTTTTTAAATGCAGTTTTGAGGTATTTTTCCAGTTGCATCTGGAGACACACACCAGTCATATTGCTTCTACATCAAAGGGGAGGATTGGGACCTTTGTCACGTCGCCTCGATTTCACACCGAACTGTGGAATTAAGTGGAAAAGCCAAACAAACAAAGCATTCCCCATAAAAAATGGTGCAGGTCCGAATCTGCACGGATTTAACCAAATAATGTTTTAAAGGAGAAGTTTCAGCAGGACCAGTATTTCTGACCATCTTTCCAGTCTTTGGCCTCTTTACAGTGTTAAATCCAGTCCCAGCTCAACCGCTGCAATGTGTCCCCGCTCACAGTTCATCACAAAGAGCTGCACTTACATTATTTATGGGCACACACACACACACCGGATAAGAGACTGGATTGGGAGGCGAGTGTCCTGCAAATCCCCGGAGAGGACGAAGGTGACCAGCGGGTGATGGTGATAAATTCTCGGGGCTGAACAGTGGCGGCTGCTGGAGAGCGGAGGCATCTCCTCACACACGAGCACCACGCAGCCACAAGAGCCTGCGACGCTGCGACGCGCTGCAGAAACCCACAGATGATATTATCCATGCACGTGATGTGGAAGCTGCAAAGCTCCGACCGGCACCACTCGTATCGCAGTGCGAGCATTAGTGGGAGAATTTAATGAAATCTGTCCTCAACAGAAAAATGTCAGCATTGATCTTAAAGTCAAATGCCTTTAAATTATATATAATTACTTTTTCCCTCTTGTGGTCGTGCAATTAGTTTCTGCTGTCGAGTGGAAGAGGCATGGCGTCGTTGTGCCGCCGCATATTTTTCACTTTCACTTCGAGCAGTATTGAACGTCAGCTCTGTCGGAGTCGGTCTGTGTGGACTTTGCATGTCTGAAGGGGTTTTCTAGATTGTCCATAGGTGTGAATGTGAATAGTTGTTTGTCTCTGTGTGCTGCCCCTGCAATACGCTGGCATACATCCAGGCTGGACCCCGCCTCAAGTCCCCCTGCAACCCTTAAAGGATCAGCCTTATACATAAATGCATGGATGGACTTCAAGGTGCAGCTGGATTACAAATAAAACTCAAAGCAGAAACTCAACAGGACGTGAACTGATGGATGCAACTTGCCCTGAGAACAGAGACTCAGGGTGAGGGAGTTGGAATAAAAGAAGAAACATTCACCTTATTCCAAGTCAGTGAACCATCAAATTCATTTTCAAGATGATATTTTAAAAGGTAGAAAAAAGTTGCACCAAGTAGTAGAAACTTTAAAATTAACCGCAATTCCTCCTCAGTGCTGGGAGGCTGTGATAAATGACCTCTTTGGTCAGTGTGGCACATAGAAAGCAGTTGTTTCGGTGAGTGGACGGATTTGGCAACAGTCCTGCAGTGAAAAACTCTGCAACGTTTCTCAATGTTGAGTTTATTCCTGCAGAATTACTCTGTTATCTCCCAGCTTGTGATTAGATAGAAGTCCCCCCCCCCCCCAACACAATCCATCTTAGTTTCTGTGTCTGAAAAGGGCACCTTTGCCGAAGAGGGCAGGTAATCACAGCCACCGCTGTGCACGCCGGTGGCGGCGCTACGCGGACCAACAGGTTTAAAACTACGCCGTTAAATTACCTTTAAACCCTCTTTGGCTTCCACTCTGGAGGAAATGTGTGTTCCCTTCTTTTCAAAGTGCCTCCCACTTACATCTTCATTCACACTGATTTCCTTTACAGTGTGTTGCAACTTCCGTAATGAACAGCGAGCGCTCCCTTTCACCTTCCTCCCATCACACCCCCCCTCCCCTGTCTCCCTCGCCATCAGCTGCTGTCTCTTCCAACTTCCTTCCTCTTACTTCCTCGTTGCAACGCGCTCCCGCCTGCTTCAAAGTCACAGTCAAAGTCAACGGTGAAGACAATGGAAGTGCGCTGGCTGGTGACAGCTGTAACAGGCCCGTCTTTGAAGATGTGTTTAAAAACCTTTGGCTACATCCACACTCATACATCTTCATTATCTCTGTCCACACGAGCATCTCGGCTCCTTACAAGTTTTAATCCTCCAAACTAAAGCTCAATTCATGCTTCTGCGTCGATACACCGTACCCTGACGTGCAGCTCCCCAAAAATGAAACTACGCGTCGAGGTGACGCAGACCACAAGAGCTGTGATTGGTCAGCTTGGTAGCTTCAAATTTCTGGCAGATAGTATCTCCAGAATCTCCTGCTTGGCCTCGATCGGTATAAAGGTCGTACAGTCCATCTCCTCTGGGGCTTTAGAGTCTCATGTTGAATAGAGATCTCTGCAGTCAGCTCACACACCTGAGAGTCACAGACGATATGAGACGTAAGAGACTCGTCTCAGAACAAAACGAACCGATGCACCTCTGTGTTACGCCCCAAAATTCAAATCACTGCAGCAGCAGCTTCCTCTGCTGTCGGCCGGAGTCATTAGCATATCTGAACGGTTTGACAGTCCGGTCAGGAGCAACTGAAACCACAACACCAGCTGGGCACCACATTGTTCACTGACGTATAATTACAGTGCAGGTTTTCTCCTTCAGCAGAGAAAAGCAGCCAATTCTTAGATTCAAAGAGCCGAAGCCCAAAAGTTATCAATGAGCTCTTTGATGAATCCGGTGTCTGAGACGTCGACGTAACCACGACGACGAACATTGACAATAAAACAGGCAGAGTTACTTCCATTGTGTCCGTTAATCTCACCTTTCCTGCTGCAGAGGCTCCTTGGTCCACTGAGAACCTGCAGACACAAAAGAAAAGGAAAAATGTATTTAACAGTTGTCAAACAAATATTAAGGAAATACACAAATTATTGTCTAGTTAATACGCTGACACATGACCAGCCTACAAACTCCAGCAACATTCCTATTGTGTGTTTTGCTGTACATGAACAATATGCGTCTCCGGACTTTCTCTGGAGTTTCTCCTGTCGGCCCAGTAAAAAATAATAATATGAGAATATACAGCAGACCGTCTACGAGCGAGTGGGCGTGTTGACGACGTTTCTAACAATCGACACGCCCAAAAAAATGACAAAACAAAAAGAATACAAATATCTCAGGACTGAAAAGCGACGCTGCACACGTAGAGGATGCAGACGAAGACGTCAAGACAGCTTTTGGTGATGAGGGCCGACTCTGCAGTGTAATTACCACGTTAGGTTCGTGCCTTTGCCTGCTGCACCTCCTCAAACCTTACTGCTCCTGGGATTTCCCTCTCTGTTGAGTCCGAGCCACAGAATCTCCTGCTGCTTCGCTCGTATGTGAAAAACAACCTCCGGAGAATGTCCGGACTTTATTCTCCAGAGATCCCGTCTGAAAACGGCTTATATGTGACCTGCGTCTGACCCGTGACAATCCCACTTTACAGTTGAAGGTAAGAGGTTTGGATTGGATTACACTTTGCACTTACATACACCACAGCTTATTCATATTTTAGATCTGCCTGAAGCTTGGAAGGGAAAAGAGGATTGGAGATATCTTGACTGGCGGCTTCTCATCTCTCTGAGCATATTCCTCATTTATCACAGGCTGATTGATGCAGTGAATCTCTCAGATTTTAAATCTCCGTCATGTCTTTAATGATGCGGAGGAAACTGCTGCTCTTCTTTCACACGGACTGTGAAATGTGCGTTTCTTCCAGCGAGGCTTTTTAAATTAATTTAAAGCTCGGACACTGAAATGCATGATACCGACTTACAGCAGCACACACACTCGGTGAAGAAGGAGGTATTTCAAAACGTGCGTCATTTTGTTTTTATATTCCGGCCCGAGTGAATCGACTCCACCGGATGAATTTACATCCGAAGAAGTAATAGGCTCTAAATCCAAACCCATCCAGTTGATGCTACAAGTCAGAGTGTTGCCTTCAGGGGCCACAAATAATGACAAATATATAATTAAACCAGAGTCTGCAGCAGGACGCCTTGAACTCAGCACGCAGACCTGTCCAGGGATTCAAACCCAATTTGTCCCGTTGACTTTTAAGAGCATCTCAGCTGCTAATTCTCTTTTCTCAGTGAATTTTAAAATTCCCCTCGGCCATTACGGGGGTCTATCGATCAAAGCAACAATAAATTACCTAGTTTGATAAGGTTGTCAAGCAGCAAAGGATCATGGGATTTGTTACCTTGAACAAAATTGGATTTCTCTGGGATTCCACCTGCCCCCCCCCCCCCCCCCCCCGGTGTGTATTCCATATTACTACTTAAAATTTGGCAAAAAGTGACACAATTTATGAATGTGTGGACATTTATTTATGGAAGTTGTGTAACTCTATGCACTGAACGGGCTCAAGACACCGGGCTGAGAAGAGAAAGTGATTATTTCAGACACGGAGTCGGTTCTGGTTCATGTTCCAGTTTGACTTGCTCCTTTGCTTTTTCAGCTCTGTTTCATAAATAAAAATCCGTCTCTGCAGGAAACACGGTGATAACATGACAGGGCTTTTTCTCCTGGATTCTGCAGAACGGGATTGTTGATGTAAATACGGTTTTAAAGCCTCGTTCGGTTCAGAGACTCAGAAGAAGAATCACCGGCTCTGACTCGTCGGTTTGTTCCTTCGGGTGTTTTTGAGCTGATGAGAAAAACGAGTCCGGTGTTTACATCCGACTTTAATTTGGTTGTCGGGGATCACATCTACACATCTGATCACATAAGACGGTTAAAGACCGCGGCGTCGACTTTACTCCACGAGGGAGAAGACGTTGTTCTGAGGGTTCGACTCGTTATCTCTGTGAAGTGCATTAAAGGGTCAAGCTTCTGTTTTGTACAGCGACCGAGACGTCGCACGCTAGAGCCACAACACAACTGCAAAGCTCATAACACAACTGCAAAGGCTACACAACAACAAAAACCACAACACAACTACAAAACTCAAAACAAAACAACAAGAGTGACAGCCGCAAAAGATACACAACCACAAAAGCCACAACACAATCACAAGAGCCACACAACGGTAACACAACCACAACTAAAGTGAGCAATATAGGATGTTGAAAATAAAATGAGAAACGTTAATTTCTACTTTTCAAGTAACTGACTCGGCTTGTTGTCCACATCCGTTGTCGCTCATTTCCGTTGTGGTTTTGTTTAAATTCTGTGGCTGGTCGTTGTGTTGTGGATGTTTTAGTTGTGTTGTCACTTTTGCATTGATGTGTTTGTGTAAAACATGTAGGCCACCGTACTTTTGAGCCATAATATAATATGATAGAGTAGAAATGTGGAGTTTCCGGACTTGGTGCATGTTTTTGGTGCTGAATGAAACTCACCCTGCGACGCTGCTGTTGGCCGAACTCTCCCCGATCTGCGAGCTGGCGATCCACTTGGTCTCCCCCACCACCGTCCTGGCGTGCGGCAGGCGTCCCACGTCCTTCACCGTCATCATCAGGTGCCGCGACGACTTCAGGACCCTGACGGCCTCGTCGTGCGGGATGCTCAGGAAGCTGCGGCCGTTCACCTCCAGGATCTGGTCGCCCACCTGCAGGGAGGGGAGGGAACAGAAAGGCATGGCGGGTGGGGCTGAGCGAGGCGCCGAGGGGGGTGCGGGAAGAGGCTGTCACGTGCACGGGTTCGTGGATCGAGGGTTAGAGAAAGGAGATGTGACGGATGGAGGTGGTGGAGGTGTATAAAGACGATCAGGGATCAGAGCACGATAACAAAAAAAAGGCGGCGGGGTTTCTGGTTAAAAGCTCTGCCTCTCCCGGGCGAGACAGAGAACAGAAATAATTACACAAAGATTAAAGTCTCCTCTGCTCCCTGACAGGTTCAAGACCAGAGCTGTTTAATATGTAATTGAAAAACCGCATTTATATGTAATTTCATTCTATGGAGGGGCTGAGCCTGGAGGCAGCGGCAGAGAGTATAATGACTATATCCATACTAAATCCCACCTTGGAGGAGGTCAGCTGTCTGAGGTGTGTCGGAGAACCTCATCGTCACGAAGCTGGAACCAAACAGCTCGTCGGGTTTCCTGCTCCAACGAACGTCTGCCACTTCATTTCAATTACATGAGTTCAACGACTAGAACACGTTCTGACCATAATGTCAATGATAGAGGTGAGAATGACTGCTAATATCTATCTATCTATCTATCTATCTATCTATCTATCTATCTGTCCATCTGTCTCTCTATCCATCCATCTCTCTATCTGTCTATCTGTCTATCTTTATATCTATCCATCTATCTATCTATCTGTCTATATATTTATCAGTTCCAGAAATCTCCCTATCCTTGCTTCCATCATTCATCCATCTCTCAAACCATCCATCTGCCCATCCGTCCATCAATCCATCCATTAATTCCAAGAATCCAACTTTGTATATACCCATCCTTCTATCACTTCATCCCTCTCTCTATTCATCCTTCTCTCTAACCACCCGTACATGTATCTTTACATCATGTCTTATAAAATACGACCTAAACAGAAAGATGAGGATCAGAGCAGCAGAGTGAAAGTCACGGAGCAGAAACTGTTAAAACAAATAGTCCCAGAAATGTAAATAAATGTTCTGGGCAGAGAAACGCTCTCCGGTAGTTTGGTCACATTATTGCCTCACACACTGACACTATTAACCTAATTGTGTCGTAAATTAATCACAGCACCCCCCCCCCCACCTTTAAATGGCATTAATACAGCACTTTTCTGGTGCTAACGACCACTCAGCAGCACACAGTCGCTGATATCATCAATTCATTTGTGTGGCATTTACACTTCCTGTAGCGTTTAGCGCCTGAATGTCACTTCCTCCCTCTTTTGGTTTTATTCCACTTTAATATGGTGAAGCAAGAAAAACCCGACAGTCACTTAAATTCTCCCTCTGAGCGGCAGCCAATTCAAATCAGACGTCAAGGACGTTCGGAACCTCGTACGTTTCATTTATTGGGTGTTTTCCAACGACGTGCGGGCGACTCCACATCAGATCCGTCACCGCTAACGCTCAGCCGCACCTGAACCTGCCCCCCCCCCCCAGTGGCTCGGCGTGTGGTAATAATTAGCAGGTCCGTTCAATCGCATATATACGGGACACATAATCAAAGCTGCAGTCAATCAATCAACGCTAACAAGCTCCCTCAGCCGCCAGGACGAACACGGCGGTAAACACTTCTGTGTCAGGACGAGCGGGGAATCCTCGGGGATGAGAGACAGATTACAAGCTGTTTGTTCCAGCTGGTTTCATTACACAACACAGTCGATATTCTGTTTCTTGTGGTTTTTCACAGCCTCTGATAACCTTGAAGCTCAGTTCAGTGCGAGCTCAGATCTCAGCTTCACCAGGAAGTGTCGCAGGCTGTGAAGTGAACACGGAAGAAAAACAGACGATTACCTCCGCTGTGGTTTGATGGTAACAAATGAACTTTAATCATATTTAGGAGTGTTTGATTCCGATGGGGGGGCAAAATCCCAACGTGGCTTTTTCGTGGAGTCCAACTTTGGTGAACTCTGACCCAAGATATTCGCTTCACATTCATGTACGTGCTTGTAGAGTAGGATTCCGTCAGTGCTCTCCAAAACAAGCAGACACTGAAAGAGGTTGAAACGCTGAATGAAGCAGCTTCACGTTGTAAATTACCGTTTCTCTGACCCGACACATCAGGAGGGTTCGAGCTGATTTCCCTGATAACTTATGTTCTCATTTAATAGTTGGTGCTTTTATCCCAAGTGCCTTACAACTTAGGCACAATGAAGGAAAACCTTAAAGAAGTGTAACATCGAATTCAACATAAAATCCAGATATCTGATGTCCTAAATCCTTCACGCTGTTAACGGGGGGGTTGTGGTTATAAAGTTACAAGGTTATAAAAAGTGACTGGAAATTGTCTTTTATGTCCGTCTGACACTTGGCTGCTCACATCCTCCGACCGGGGGGTGGGGGGGGGGGGGGGAGCGTTCACCTTTAAATGTGCAGCCAAGAACACGCTGCAGTGGCCTGGGGATGAATCTCTATACATCTTTAAACAGCCCGATGAAAAGCCCCCCCCCCGGACTTCAACCCCACAGAATATCTGAGGATATCCGCTCCCTGACGCCAGGTCCAACACCACTGAGCTCGCAAAGATGTGAGGGGGGGGGGGGGGGGGGACGAGGAAATCTGCCCAAACTGGTGTGGACACTGGTTGACGAGATACTTGTGTTGGATTATTTCCCCTAAAAGACACGTTCAATAAAAAAAGTGTCCTTTAGTGTTGTTAAAGGCTTTTTACTACAGATGTCACACAGGTGTAAAAAACAATATGATCATAATAATCATATTCATGATGCTGGTATTGTGTGTGTGTGTGTGCGCGCTGGGTCGTCATACGTGTAACACGTGTGCTGTTCCTGCTGTGAGGAGTCAAAACCTAATGTGCATTAGTTGCTATGGCGACAGAGAGCGGGATGAAGTGCAACATGGAAGAAGAAGAAGCAGTTACTGTAACATTAAGGTGTTTCTAAAAAAAAAACCCTCTCAGGTTGTTTCTATGCAGAAATTGAAGATGTGGATAAAGATTTAGAGATGGAAGCCGACCGACTGACATGTTACATAAATAACATAAGATAAAAACTTTATATATATATCTATATAAACACTGATATAAGTATATAGGGAGAAATATGAATATTAAAGTAAAATTGTACCTGTTGTAGGATATATGAATTGAAATCATTTAACAGTAATATACTCAAAAGCTGCACAACCATGTATATAACTATAGAAAGATGTTTATTTATTTATATAAATGTCACAATAATACACGATATATGAATATAAAAGTGGTATTTGACATCTTTAGAACATTATTTCCTGCACTGATGAATTTGCCGCCCCACCGTGTTTCAGTAGCACTGGATGGACTCAGGTTATTGTTGTACCTGTTGCACTTGACGAATGAAAAGAGCTTCGATTCTGACTCTAATTACACGTTGATGAAGTTTTACGACCCCGTGAGGCCCATTGAAAACCGGACTATTAATTACAGAGGCAGGAAAGAGAGAAAGCTGCAGAATTACTCTTCCTCCGGATTTCTTTGTTATTCTAATGGCTCCGGACAGATCGCTCAATGTTTCCAGAGCATGAACTCCCTCCCAACTTATTCCTAGTGTTTTCTTTTGCATATTTTTTAGGGGCCGAGAAGAAAAGGTGCTGCTGCTGCGTCTCCTGCAGTCATCACCTCCACCATCTTCCTCCTCCTCCTCCTCCTCTCCCTCGTTATATCTCCATTTGAGAGGAGACAGGCCCTGTCCGGAGTCCCGAGCACTTCATCTTTCATGATCAGTCTCTGCTCCGCCCCAGAGGCGCCGTCGGAGCGCTGCATTCTGGGCAATTAGCCGACAACCAGCGAAGGCGGTGGCGTCTATGATTAAAGCTCTGATCAATGCTGCTGAGCTGTAATGATAATGCATTGTTCAAGGCAGGGGCGGCGGCAGAGTGCAGTCACACGCCTCCCACAGTTTCACTCACATTCACTCAGTTAGAAACTCAGTTAGTCCAACGTGGTTCCACCGAGTCACATTACAGACGAACGTGAGTCTGAACACTTCACCTTCTCTCATCGTGCAGCTGGAGCCACGTTACGAATATATAAAATCTGCAATAATAAACTCTGGAATATAAGTTACAGAGTCAAAAAAAGGAATAAACCACGAACAATGCTTCCCTCTCTCCGGTGCTGCCTCTGAAAAGAAAAGGATTCTGTCCATTTGTTGACAGATTAAATGCAAATTAAAGTGCATCTCTTGGCAAAGTGAGAAGTGATGAATCGTGTCCCTCGTCTTCTTCGGCTCGGTCTAATTGCCCCTGAAACTCAGATCTGGCTCCGTCCAGCTCTCTCTCTCTCTCTCTCTCTCGCTCTCTCTCTTTTCTTTCTGCCGTTAAGTGTGATCGCAGCAACACGGCGGCTCTGAGGACCGAGCTTCCCTTTATACTCAAGTGCAGCGGTGGATGTTATTTATGGCACCTGCATCATTGTATAGGCAACATAACCGCTGTTGTAAATCAGTGCATAAAACTGTGCATAACAGCGGCGACACCGATGATTCACGACACGTTGACGTTACCTGTGAACTCTCAACCGGTGAATCTAACGTAAGCGAGAGGTAATTAGACAAGAAACAGAGCCACTGTAGGAGTCGTCATTTTTTAAAAGTTGGTCCCGTATCTGATGATGAAGTCTGATTTATCTTCAAATCAAATGAAATAATAGATTCCATGAAGGAAGTGACACAAATCAAAGTGCCATTCTGGGACTTTAGGGCAGGAATCTTCTGCAGGTGATGCTAACAACCCATAATATTCATTATTATTGATAAAACTGAAGTCTTTTCTTCCTGTGGAGCATATCGGGCTCTTTAATTACAACAACATGCAGCGTAGACAATTAATTACAAGACAAATTGCCACAAATTATGGGCTTTATGTGAAATATCTTATTCTGTGTTAGCACAACAATGTCAAGTTGGAAATCCATAACTCATGTTGCCTCCTGTTGCTATTTACTGGAATCCGCCCTCTTAGTATTTGGAATATGATCCATGGTGGTGTTGACTCTCAATCATAAATAACTCTGCAGCTTCTCGTGACCTCCGCCACTCGGACGGATTTCACATTTCCATCATTTCCCCAGCGCGGCCCAGTGTTGCTGTGACATCTGTGTGAGACGCCGCGGGGCGGTGACAGCAGACGGGACGAGGCGAGCGGACAGGCCATTACGCTCCCTTGGAATGGTCCAACTCCAGCCTCCTGCGACGCCATCAGTGTGATGAACAGCGCGGGTCAGACAGCTCAGGGCCGAGCGCCGGTGAACACACAGAGGAGGAGACGGAGGGAGGAAGTGGCAGCTCCTGACCGATGGCTCCTGAAGCTAATTAGGAACAATGAAGCAGCTTTTTCTGGCTCCTTCTGCACTGGAAAGCTTCCTTCTCCTTCCACAGGTCTCTCTCCGTCTTAGAGTCGATCTATTTACACTCACAATGTGTCACAAATTGTTGAGATATTATTCACATGGAGCATATCTACAACGATCTCTGTCACCAAGTCGGTAAAGTACAGGAAGTGAAATACTCTCTCGATGAAATGTAGTAAACTAATAATTAAGAGAATCCTGCTCACAGACAAACCAACAGATCAACAAACTAACTTTGGAGCAGAGGTACAGACACGATGCTCTTTACACAACGCTTCAGTCCAAACCTAGTTGACCTTTGACCCTCACCGCTCAGTTTGAACCTCGACATCTAAACGTCTTTGACCTCAAATCACCCGATCGGTGCCGGATGGGGGGGGGGGGGGCAAGCAGCTTTTTGGAGCTCACAGTCGGGGGCTTTGGTCCGAGGTGTGTAACCAGCTGTGACTCCCTCTCCAGCGATCAGAGCATATCTCACATCACAGCAGTGTTTAGAGCTGCTCAATCGCCCGGGACCGAGAGTGAGAAACAGTGTGTGGGCTCGGTCGTCCTCTCCCTGCCTCTCATACCTCAGCCCTCCTGACACTTCCCCCCCCCTTCTGTCCCTTGGCAGTGGAGAGATTAGATATCGACGTGCACGCATCCGTCCAAACCGTTGTACCCTTCGCCGTCTCGAACGGGCGCCGGTTGTGACGGATCTCGAGGCCGTGGATGAACTGAGAGGGGGATGAAGGTGCCAAAGTCCGGACAACGCATCCGTCCTTCGATTCCCGGGGAAGTTATTAAACTTTAATTAGATCCCTTAGCTCCTTTACCTCCCTGTGCATTGTCTATTATTATCTGTTCGGTTTTTTAACCAGTCATTTCTTGATTTGCTATTTCCATCGCCGAGCACCTTTTATTAAACAAGCTGCTATCTCGCTCCCGTCCTTCTCGCCTGCCCTCTTCTCCTCCTCCGTCGTTCCCGTCCTCCTCACCCTCAACCCACCAATTTTTCTTTCCTCTAATTATATTCCCTCACCTTTGTCCTCTCCTCTCCCAGCTCCCAGGCTCCTCTGCAGCTATTCATCACCGGGGCATTTTCCCACCATCCAATCCAGAAGCATTTCCTGCTAAATTCCCCCGCGCTAATCATGCTGCATTTTATTTAACGTTTTAATATTTCACATCCGAAATGAAACGGACGAGTCACAGGGTTTCAGTTCATGCTCGGAGCGCGAGGCGGGCGGACAGGCGGCTGATATCGATTGTTTTTTTCTGGTGCACTGATTCACGGCCATGATCTTGCCGGTGCGATGCTCTACCGGGAAAGGTCACCGCATTTTTCTAACTGACAAAAAAAACGGGCCCAGAAAAGCGATAATTGCAACCGAGTGCAGGCGTCTGGATTCAGGGCATGTTCTCTGAACTTTTATGAATGTCCCAATGTTTTTGAAATATGCAGAAATTAACGGAAAGGCCGAGCCACATGTGTCACGTCAGCTTTACACCGTGTGAATAAAGAGTGAGAACGTACTTCAGGAAAAGTTTGGGTGGACTATTAGACAAATAGTCCAAGTTTACCTCTTAATATAAACACTGGTGATGTTAAAACTTTAAATTTAATGACACCAAATGTACTAAGTCTGGAAATAAGAGAATTAAGTGGCTAAAAGGAACTGAACAGAAAAAGATTGAGGATCATCAACGACCTTTAGAGCTGAACTTCGGACTTTTATCTGATATTTTCTCGCCGTTATTTCAATATTATATATGTGCAAGACTGTTTTACTGTTTACTGTTTTATGGTTTCTTCTGTTTATATTGTATTTTTTACCTTTACTAACTTATCTTATCACTGATTTGATTCACTGCAGCGTTTCCCTCGCTCTGTTAGCACATTCAACCTAAAAGTCCCCTAAACAAACATTTACTTGCATTTTATAGCATTTATATATTGATAGTGTTCATTTTTGTTCATGCGGGGGAAATAAAATACCCACAGGAGACTGTTAATGTAAATGACTTTGGGGAAACTTCGGCTCGTCTCTTCAAACAAGTCGATCGGAGCAGGGGGAACATCTTAATGATGCAACTCTGACAGCGGCGGCGTGCACCGGAGCGAGACGCGCCGAGTGAGCCTGAATACTAACGACTCACACAGCCACACTGCAGAGAACCGTCCCCCCCCCGCCACTGAACTGCTTCGTACGGAGCGGCCCAAAGAACTCTCTCTGCCGCCTGTCACCGGGTTTTAACACCGAGTTCCTGCCGGTGGGACGGAGGGGGGGGTTTGGCTCATGAAAAACAAATCCATGTACACGAGTCTGGAGATGTTTTGCAGGAGGTGCTCAAAAGTGTTTGTGTAATATCTGCTCTGAAACTCGTAGATCCACGAAGAAAAAGTATATACGATCAGATGAGCATTTAAATTTCATCGTCATTGTTGCCCACAAACTAACATCTCTACAAAATGAAATGTAAAAGTGTAAAACCTTTCCAGGATAATAAAACCGAACATTTTTCACCCGAGATAAATGCTGAGAAAAGCAGCGACACACATTCTAACAGAAAAACAAGTGTCAGGCGATAGGGGAACGAAAAATGGTTTGTTGGTGTCAGGGTGTTTATAGAATAAATTGCACATGATCTGTTAGCTGATCTCTGTCGGAGCCTCTGGATGAGTCACCGACACAACGTGTGCTATCTGCTCACTGGGTATTTTGTCCGGGGATCAAAACTCAGCACTCAAGTAAAAAGCCACAAACCCAGAAATCTCTGTGCAGTCATGGATTTAGGTTTAACAGCCACATTTAGAGGGAATCATCCGTCTATCACCTTCAAGAACATATCGAGGATTAAAGGAGTAAACGTCTCAGCAGGATTTTGTCTCCCCTGCTTCAGCTGTCGGCCGTGATGTTGTGTTTACAGGTGTATCTGAAGAAATCGATCGGGCAGCTGCAGCCGGTTCAGAGACCGTGCCTCCCATCAGTCCAGGTCTCAGATCACATGTCAAAAGAATTGATTCTGAAAAACGCTGCTGCTGGTTTATCAAAGCGCTGAAACACACTTTTGTGTTCGGCTGCTCTGTTGTGACCCGTCAGGACCTCGGCTCGTCTGGGACTGGTTCTGATTTAGTGGAGAAACTGAGTTCAGTCTCTACGCTTCACTCGTCTGGAACAAACTTCCACAGACCCGCAGGTCAGATACAAAACTCAGCTCATTTAAAACAAGACTTTTCTGTTTGTGGCTGACTTTTGTTGAATCAGATACTTTCTTGTTTCTGTTTCCATCAAACTGCTTGTTCGTCTTGTCTGGTGTAGCTTTTACATTTTGTCTTGATGCCTAGTTGTTGAGAGCTGCTGTACAAATACACTTGCCAGCTCTGCAGGGTGTTTATTTGGTCTCTAAATTCATGCACGTAGAAAAACACTCCAGAAAGAATAAATATCCGCGAGCGCAAAAAAACAAAACTCACGAGGGAGCATATCTGTGGTTCTGCACGAGGCTGAGACGAGTGCAGACTCCACAGCAGAGGTATAAGATCCCTGAGGTTTGCTATTGCTCCAGAGAAATGAAGGGGAAGGAGTAAGAATGTCAATCATTTTGTCCATAGTTGACATTTGTACCAATATGTCACGACTTTGGTCAGATCACCAAAACATGCATGAAAACAAAATGAATGTTCTGGCGTAGAAACCATGTTTTTGATTTTTCTCCAGTTAATGTGTTTGAAATGAGAAAGCATGGCACGTCAGCAGGCGGCTCTGTGCTCCGGTTTCAATGAGAGACGCTCATGCATAATTCAAATTCATATTTATCAAGGAAATCACAATAAGACATGTGTGCGACCACCGTGCGCTGTCCAAAAACACAAATTAAATCGAGTGAGCATTTGTTCCATCTGGATATTTCCGTGTGTGTGTGTGTGTGTGTGTGTGTGTGTGTGTGTGTGTGTGTGTGTGTGTGTTGCTGTTTTGGCAAACAGGACCATCGGAGAACAGTTCCCGACTTCTCACTCGGGGACAATGTGCAGTTTGCATCTATAAACGGCAGCTACTCAAAAAACCTCAGAGCCATTTTCCCGTTTGTCCTCTGTGCCGTGTGCACGACAGAGCGGCTGCCGTGACTTTGTAGTCGGTGCCAGCAGATACAATTAGGAGCGTTTGGCTCAGTGGGGCCCGATTGATAATGTAGGGGGGGGGGGGGCTCAGCGGGAGCCACATCACAGGGAAACAGTCGGGCTGGGGTTTCGCTCGCGCCCCTTATCTCCACTCCTAGTGTGAGACAACATCTCTGAGTGTGTGTGTGTGTTCGCTCAGAGGAGAGTGTGTGTGCAACAGAGAGGAACAAGTGTGGAGAACGTACAGCGACGCCTCAACGCCTCGAGCCTGTAGCCCAGGGGTCGGGAACCTTTTCACTATCTAATTTTTATAAACATCCTTCGAGGGCCATAAGTTATTGTTGTTTATTAATCAATCACGATTCACAAGGTCATTGTAAAACACCAATTTCACTTGGATATGTGTAACTGTGCAGGGAAACCTCTAACTTGGTGCATTATGACAAATATTAAGGTCGGTCTGTCACGATAACTAATTTTGTTGGATGATATATTGTCCCAGAAATGATATTATTGCCATAATCTTTAAACCACTGAAATAATAATAATTTTATAGCATAATCATGCAAGTACACCCTTAAGAGCAATATACAGCATAAATAAAATAAAAACAACTTTAATGTCTTCATAGAGTCCACGTTGTCCTGCCAACAAGATTAAGGTTCTGTCTGTATTGTCCGTATCTGCCAGCTTTCAGACGACGTGCACGTACTCCATAAAGCTGTTCGGACTGCTGAGGAATAAAACTTGGCTCGACTTTATGTTCTTAAACCTGAAAATAAAACCAAATAAAAATAAAGAAGCCACATAACCGAGTTAAACGTGCTGTTTTAAAAAAAGCAGGTAGGACAAGACGACAACAGCCTGAACCGTGGACGGAGAGAAGAGGTGAGCAAACTGCAGAGTGGGGCCGGCTGCCGTTGGTTTTATGTGAAGAGCAGCAGTTGTTATTTACTCCTCGATGGTCCCTGGCAATTTGGAAAAATGAGGAGGCCCAGCTGCCTGTCGACAAGACCAGACTTTGATCAACGAGCCTCTGGGTAGGAATCACACTTTTCTGTGTGGTCTGCAGTCGCCAACTTTTTTGTTTCTGAAGCTCAGGTTTATTCGAGCGAGGAACCGACTTCCCGTCTTCTCCCGGCACAGCAGCAGGTTGCTTCTGCTGCCGAGGCCACGCGGTCCTACGTCGATAACAAGTGGAAATAAACGGCTTGCACCAGAAATAGCAACGCGGAGCCCATTTGCACTTCACACAGCAGAAGCGTGGAAGCAGAGGCTCGTTGCGTGGAACCTGCAGCCGGGGTGACGGGGCCTTTATCTCGGCTCTGCGGGGATCAGCAGGTTTAAATGGTGTGAAAATAACCTCGTGAAATATTTATTTAACAAGGACGGAAACAAACACAGAAGCAGTGGAATGAAATACCTCTCACATTGTTTTCAAAGTTATTTCTATAGTTAATGTGAGCTAATATCTGTCCTTGGAGCAGGCGGCTACACAAGCACTCAGCAGTGTGTGTGTGTGTCTGTGTGTGTGTGTGTGTGTGTGTGTGGGTGTATGTGTGTGTATAATACAGTGTACAGTGTGTACTATGAATACGAAATACATTGTAAAAGAGCAGTATTTGTATGCATGGGCTCTGTTTTTTAAAGGTTAAATGATTAAAACCTGTTTCATCGGTCGATTATTCTATTGTTTTTCATTTGAAGTGTGTATTATTTGTATTATTTTAATATAAATGGTTCCATCCACCACAGCCGGGGCGCCGCCAGCCGTAGCTCTCCTGGTCGCACGGGCGCCCCACGGGTTCGATTCCGTCCTGGCCCTTTGCTCCAGGGGTATTTTCTGTTTTACTCAGCGATGGAAAAGTAAACGCCCTCTTCTGTTGTTTTATTAACGCTTTTAAAAAGTTTGTTTGTTGTATTAGCTTCAAATAAACTGACATTCATGAAAAATCTTTCATGTAACAAAGATCTAAAACACGGCGGAGTACACTGTGAACATTTGTGTGTTAAATATTTAAATATTCATGTTGTTTGTTCTCTTGGATGTTAAATATTCTGTCTGTGTTTGTCACATCCTGTTTTGACGTTCCCCTCGAGGGACAGAAATAATAATTATTAATATTTTTCTACATGAGCCACGTCGCATTAATCTAAACCTTCTCATCAGCAGCTATTTGACAAGTAGCTTCAAACTAATTTTGTTCTCTTCTACTAAACACTACCAAACCTTTATGGAAAATTCACATTTTACTATTGCAATGTACTTTATTATCATTATTATGCAATTAAAGCAAATAACACATGACAGAGAAGCTGGATCTGTAGAGGTTATAGCTGCAGGGACAGAAACTAAAACTCAGTAAGTTAAATAAACTCAATAATGAAAGATAAACACTCTTTCACATTGTGCCGACATTTGTTGCTATGGTTACAGTAATAAAAAACCTGGTTAATGTTTATAGAATAATTGTGGTAATTTGTTAAATAATGCGGGAAACAAACAGACCCCCCCCCCCCCCCCCCGGTGTGATGATGAACATGATGCATGTTTGGGGGGAAAAGCTGAGAGACGAACTCCTCTAGTGGAAATTAGAAAAGAAGCTAATCGCTTTTTACAGCCGGTTTAAAACAACCTTTACTGGTAATTTTGTTGGAAAAGAGATATAATACTACTAATAACAGACCTCGAGGGAGAAGATCCATCCCTGAGGAAATGTGAGTGTGAGTTTTAATCTTTTTGAAGAAGAAGAAATGAGCTTCCAGCTGTTTTTCAGTTCCCTGTTCAGCGTTTGGGAACCAAAAATAAAAAAATACAGCGTCGACGTTTGTGATCCTCAGATCTTAACTTTTTACTTCGTCAGCAAATTAAGAAGCGTTGTTTAAATTCATTATTGTCGCAGTGATGCTTCTTTATTTTCCAGACGGCTGAACGAAAAATATTTAGAGGTTGCAAGAGAGACACGCGCACACACACACACACAACACAAAACATACACACACACAGACACACACACACACACTGTTGCTCGCCAAGTGTTTTCTTTTTCCCAATTTGCTTTGTGCACTTTCAGCAAGACTTACTTTATTATAAGAGAGGATGGAAAATCACCTCTGTGCAAATTGAAAAACACTTGGCCTTTCTCCCATCTCCCCGTGAGGTTCTCTCTTCATTTCACTCTGCCAAAGTGTAAACACAGTTCAGACGTGTGAGTTCGACCACGGGAAAAAGCCTACACAAATCTATCGCCCCGTCTGATTATCTCAATGTGTTGACGGCCTCGACCTTTTTCCTCTGGCTTCACTTAAATTAAACTGATTCGGGCAGATGCCAACGAAAGGCAGGAGGCCGGACTGACCTTTCTGCTCCTTTAGGACAGAGGCGAGGAACCAGTCTGTCCAGGAGTCAAACACATATATTCAAATGCACATATTGGCATGTGCACCTTAAATTTCATGAGCCTCTGCTTTGACTCTGAAGGAGACACGTTCTGCTCTCACTCAGATTGATGCCTCCTGAACGCGCCTGTGGTGCAGCAGCACATCAATGACACCCAGGAGGGTTTTTTTGAAGAGCACTTCCCTGGATATTTTCACAGCAGGGATCCTACTGTACAGAATCACCCTGTTACCGACAATCAATGATGTCCTTGTAGAAGAGGACGCGTCTGATCTGAGAGCAGCTCGCTCGCCGCCCCGCTGAGATCTGCACCCCGCGCTCTGGTGACCGGGGGGGGGGGGGGGGGGGGGGGGGGGGGGGGGGGGGGGGGGGGGGGGGGGGGGGGGGGGGGGGGGGGGGGGGGGGGGGGGGGGGGGGCTCCTCTTGTTTCCATTTCACAGCACGAAAACACTTGAAAACGCTGACATCAGAGTGGAATAAATCACGCTAACATCCAATTCAAATTAAGAAGGTAGTTGTGATTTTATAATGCAGCAAGATAAAAAAGGGGAATGTCCCCATATCTCATTTCAACTGTTTGACAGATTCATAAGAAGTAAATGACAGTTTTCCGACATGCACCTGAACTCCAGATGTTAAATACCAAGAGGGGCTGGAGGTGTTTGAGGCAAACGTGCGATGTCCGTTGCTCTGGGAATTCTCCAAAATCCTCTCCTGCAGCCCCTCTAGTTTGGAAACCACTAATCTATACTGCACTCTAATTAAGTAGCTTACGTCTGCAGAACACAAATAATTATCAAGCTTTCACCTGAAAACACAAAACAATGAGGCCAAGAAGTGAATCAATGGTTCACCAGGCGGCCGACGACAACACAACAGACGCTAAGAACATTTCAATCTGTGAGCGAACCACAAGCACAATCTTCTGTATGTGTGTGTGTGTATCTTGCATCGTGTTCGTCTTCCATGTGATGGACTGACAGTCGGTCCAGGACGAACCCCCGCCTCCCACCTAATGTCAGCTCTGACTGGCTCCAGCCTCAACGCGCCCCCCTCAGACGATAAGTGTATTAGATGCATGTACACATTATGAATATCGGAGGATTACAGGGAGGGAGCACAGTAACGATTTCGCCTTGGGCAGGATCAGAAACCAGGAGACCCCCCAGAGACTCGTCTGCACATGTCAACAAGGAGGCTGCAAACAACAGCTCCTTGGAGACGATGCCTTCTACAGATACGTTCCTGAATTATGTTAATGGCTCATGCTCAGAATTTTAAATAGTAGTTTCTGTATTAGTGTGTCTCACCTATTCCTACCCTCACTCTGTCAAGACGGCTCCTGACATCTGGCCCTGCAGGTGAAGCCATGTGGAGCATCCAAATCTAACCAGAGCCTGAACACGGCGCACCAGACGGGAGGAGGAGCTTCACCTGGATATCTGGAAGATCCTCTGCCTCCAACATAATAATCCAGTATTTCTAAATGATCAAATAGACCCAGCTTTACCAGGCACCAGCTATTTAGGTTGGACAAGTTCCAGAACAGCCTCTTGAACCCAAATCTTATTATATCAAATTGGAGGATTTACTTAAAAGATATGGACGAAACGGTCGAGATGGAGCAGCACATCTGGAAATCGATGCGGGGGAAGTACAGGCAGTAGTTCAAGTGAGATGACCAGAGGAAGCCTTCAGAGGAGAGACTGCGAGTACGAAACTACAGGCGTCTGTATGAAGTCACTTCACGTGGGCAAAGGGACAAACAGTTCACAACACGGCTGCTTTTACATCTTTCTTAGGAGGAAGATTATCACAACCTCCTCCATTCATTCTTCTGCTATGGATTTTGTGAAGCCCTTTGTAGCCTTGTTTAGATAAGTGCTATACAACAGTGATTGGTTTCAAAACGCAGCCAACAAATAGCACATGTTCTTTCTAATCCCTTCAAACACCCGATTGATTAAGGTAATTTTGACAGCACACGGTGACGAGGACTAAAAATTGGAAAGTGGAAATGTGAGAGTGTAAAGCAAGGAAGTGCGGTGATGAGGAAAGCTCCCCCACTCCTCTCGTAGTGACAGAATCTCATTTCACCACATCGCTCAGAGACGCCTGCGTCCTGACAGACATGTGACGAGCAAATCTGATCACAGAATACAGGTCGTCCCACCGGTTCTAATCTGATTCCGTCTAATCATCGACAGGCCCGCCGCTGATACGCCCTGATCCCAGATGGCCGCTCGGCACTTTGAACGTGTTGCATCTCCGCCAGCTGCTCCGGGGGCCTGACCTCGTGCTCCTCTCAGGAATCAGTGCTTTTAAAAAATGATAGAGGACGCAAAAATGTTTTCTGAAAATAATAATTAGAATAATAATTAGGAATCAGCGAAGGTCCCATCTCGATAAGGATTCGCTCAGCGTGCAGAGCAGCTGTTACTGACCTACAAGGATTTAATGGGTTGTGATTAGATGGTTCCAGATGTTTGCGATGGGATTAATAACTTTTGGCAAAGAGGGAAGAGGTTTGGTGCCAACTTTAAATCAACTGAAAGGATTTACTCTGTGGAGTGTTTTTCACTACTTGATAATAAAAATTGTGTATATATATATATATATATATCATATATAGGCTCTTGACAGTTACTTGATGAGAGCATTGATGTTGCCGGGGTCAATCTTCCTTCTCTTATTTCTCCAAATTTGACATTTTCCCGATAGTCTTGATCATCCCGCCGCCAGAAGAGGGCGTGAAGATCAGAGCGAGGCTTCGGACTGGAGAGTTCAAAGTGACCAATCGTAGGACTAAGTAAACGCCAAAGTGGAGGCTTGCGAATAAGTCAGAGGCAAAAATCTATTTCTTTTCTAATTTTGAGACATTTGAAACGTGACACGTGGCTTTAATAATATCACGAGACCCATATTTTGAGAAACCATCCCCCAACACAACTTGAGTTGAGCTGAAGAGCCTCAGGAAGCACGAGACACAGAGTCACGTTCGTTCCTCGGCAGCTCAACGACTCTCATCGGGCCTGTGACAGATTTGACACGTCGGATCCACGTGAGACTGCCGAGCGTGTGGACAGACAGATGGAAGTGATACCTTGAGTCCTCCGCACTCCGCCGCCGACGCCTGGTCCACTCCGGTGATGTAAATACCCAGAGCGTACTCGGCTCCCCCCCGGATCATCAGACCGAGAGAGCGGCCGTCGTCCAGAACCAAGTTGACCTATTAAAACGCAGACGGACACAAACAGGACAGTGTGAACCAGACAAGTCGTTTTAAAATGATGTTTCTCCTCTCCATTGTGTTTGCTTGGCGGGCGGCCACGTTTCGCCCGTGGCGTCGGGCTGTTCCGAGTTGTGACACAATGCATGATGGAATGACAGCGCTGCTCTGAGCCGGGATTTGTCTGCAGACAATGGAGCGTTCCAGGAGCGTCTCAGATGTGGTGACTTCGTAACGAGGAGGAATCTACTGTTCCACTCGGTTCAATCCCCCCCAAAAAATTAAATACTCACATATGTGTTATTGCTGAAACCATTTTTTTTCAGAGAGAGCTAAAGGGTTCAGAGTCAGTGCGGCAGAATTTATCACGGATATATTTATCTTTATTCCCCGTGGGGTACTTTGTAGTATCAGTATCCAGCGGCATCCACACAAAACCCTCCGCTGAGCACAAAAGATGGACGATAAATACGATATAAATATACGGCAGCCATGTTTATCTACTGTCTCCGGCCTTAATCTTGTAATTTGCACTTTGTCTGTGAAGCAACATTCCTCCTGTAAAAGTCTGTTCCCTCCCGGGCTCGGATCCGGAGACAGTTTGAGGAAGGCTTCATTTATCTGATGAATCTGCTTATGTGAGCGACTCTGGCAGGTGTAATCTGCTCAGCGTCGTTCGGAGCCTCTGAGTCATATCGTCAATGTTGTCCCTTCACTCTGCAGCTCTTTGCTTTGTCCCTGTGCCGGCAGCTTCCCCTAATTCACTAATCCATTAACGTCAGAACCATCTCTGCTCAGGACAAACACGATTACACGCAGATCTTTCTCAAATCTTTACTTGCAGTGATTCACTTTTAGTGAATGTAATTCAGACTACAGTATATCCGGAGATTTGATCCGTTTCTCCTCTCGATGGCATTAACAGGTTAAAAATCAATAATTCATTTAAAAAAAAAACTTCTCCTCCATCGTTAACTAATGGCCACTTAACTCAGCGTTTCCTGAATTGTACATTTGGAAAGCGAGAGGGCACATTAAAGCTTACGTCGTCCGACTGGGAGACTTTCGAGCTGTGTGCTGCCAAAAATGTAAATTCCCAATCGCTTCATTACTTCATTACTTTTTCCCAGATTGAAAAAGGGGGAAACCGGCCGAACTCGATCAGAAGACGACACGTACAGTTTGTGAGTATCTCCGTTAAAACAACGTGGGTTCTCTTCTCTTCGTGCTGCTGCAGGTTTGGCGTCGTCCTTTTCATTCAGTGCTGCTGCAGCGCTTTTAATAACCGCCTGCTTACTGGGGCTGAGCCAGCCACCTTTGCTCAGTGGGGATACGGAGGAATCGGTGCTCTCTCTGACATTTATGCAGGACACGGAGAACAGTTTTAATTAGCAGACTCATCCCTCTTTTATTGGATGCACGGAGCAGCTCTTTAGGCTCAACACGTTTTCCTGGCATCAGCTGTTATCAGGGAATTAACTCAGTAAGAGGCCTCGCGCCAGAAGACGGTATACCTGGCGGATCTGGGATATAAACACCGCCATCTTGTGCCGGTGATGTAATTTAGAGAGTCTGGTGTCGAGGTTCTGCCCATATTACGGACTCAACCAATCGCAAATCATCACGTTTTTCCCCCACAAATGTTTAATGTGCACCAAACCTCTAATGTCTCGTTCAATCTACACAATTTGTGGCCAAACAATTACACTCGCTAACAGAAGCTGAGCCAAATTGGCTGAATTCAGACGCTCGAGCTGAACTGAGTCACTTCCTCCTCCTAATACCTGAACGGCCGAGAGCATCACTTGTTTCTATAGCAACAGTTACTGCGTGATGAAGAGGCCGCTTTGGGAAAAGAGTTATATATCGTGGAGTTACTAACTCACAGCACACTTTGAATACTTCAGTTACTGGTGTGAATCATCTCGTGGGAGGGAGAATTTTACAAATTCACAGACTAATTAGCGGCGAGCAGACGGCGGCTCCTCCGCAAGCTGCTCCGTCACTGTCAGAGCAAGACAGAGCGGGGGGGGGGGGGTTTAATTGCCCCGCAACAACAGAGACGGAGGAAATGATAGGAACAGAAAGTGGATTCAAATCCTGTCTGTGTTAATAGTGACCACTTGAACATTTCACATCAGAGAAAACAAGCTTTACCTCAATGAAATACTGTAAACGCACTTAGGCAGGTTTAATATTCGCCGTAACTGCAGCCTGTGATGATGCAGCCGAGGCCGTTAAGATTAATGTGCGACTCTCAGCGGCTGAAAAATAGAAAGTTGAGGTGTAATAAATCTGTGAGGCAGCTGTGACAGCTCCTCCCTGCAGGTCAGCAGGTGCTGAGCCGGTGGCCTTTCGTGGGACTGAAACTCCAATTACTGTTGTTTTTAAGTTTTTTCTATATTTGTCCATTACCGAGTCCAACTGGTGTAATATACTTCCACTCCCCCCCCCGACAGGCCTTCAGAGAAAGTTGAATGTTGTGTTGTAGGATGTTTATATTATAACATATTTATGATTTATAGATTAAACACTTGTAGACGCTGCTGGTTACTTAAGATCATCGTAATTTTGCTATTTTTTACATTCATCATGAATATTTGATGCTATGTTGGTTAAAAATGAACTGTCAGAAGGAATTCAAGACACTAAACTGGTAATTTCTCGTGAATGTATTTAAGTTTTATTCACAAAATCCAGCAAGTCCAGTTACCTTGATTCAAATTGTGGATTTCTCTGGGTTTGAACATTGCTTTGGATAATGTAAGTACTGTAAGAAGTATGAATATTTTGTCTTTAAAAGCACGATATTCAGACTTTGAATACTTCACTCCATCCCTGTTATTCTCATCCCCTTGAAGGTAGAGCTGACACTGGAACCACCGATCCATTATTTAAACTCCCCAGAGTCACGTCTCACCTTCTTCTCGTCTCCCTCCTGCAGCAGCTGCATGTTGCTGCGTCGCTGGCTGTCACTTCTCTTCAGGGTGGCGCTGCGATGCTCCAGCAGGTCGGGCGGGGGGGACACACCTCGACCCTGAGGGTCAACCCAGGTATAAACATGATTGGTGACATAGCCGCCAGGAATTCGCCCGACTGAGCGCACAGAGAGACAAAGCTTTTTACTGCCCTTCAGCACCTGAGGAGGAGAGGAGAGAATATCGAGTTTAAAGAGCTGAAAGTACACAAAAAAAACTTCAATTCATGTAATCTGATTTTATAGGAGTATTCTAACATACATACTTGCTTCACTAAAGGTATATTTGGCAAGAAAACGGAAGTTTACAGAGATGCAAACTGCTTCACCGCCCTCAGACAGCCCACAGTGGCAGAAACACACATTTACCCACAACAGCAAAAAACATTGCTAACACATTTCTACTGCGTCGCTGTCGGCTGTGCCTCATTGACTTCTGATCGTTTGCTGCGTGGCATCTCTCTCTGCAGGTCAATGTTTTCCATGCGACCAAAATAAATGAGGCTGAAACTCCGACTCGTCAACACGAGTCTTGTGCAACAGCAGCAACATGGACAGAACCCCTGCTTTCATCTTTCAAAATAAAACTCCTCACGCTCGAGTGCAGTGCTTTCATTTCTCAGTTTATGAGTTTTGTAAAGGATTGGAAATGTCTCAGAGACTTTACATTTTCAAATCATTAATCAATGTCAGTATCATAGCTTTGAACTGGGTAAGTACGCCAAGCGTCTTTTTACCCATTAACCTTCTAGAGCTCAACGTAAACCAGGTTGGAGGCAAAGCTTTTAATTATCTCGGCCCAATGTGCACTTCATGATTGCATCGGTTCTTTTATTGTAAATGACCTGTTGTTGCTTAGCATCCTGGAAAACCCTGCTGCGTCACACTGCCTGGAACCAGCAGGTGATTCCTTCGAAATGAAAATGCCCTCTCTCTCTCTCTCTCTCTATCAGGATCTAGATTCTTTCTTTATTGATATTATATGAACAGATTTGTACCTGCATCCCCTTTGCTGCTGCAGATGCATTGTTCAGCTGCTTGTGTGTCTGCTGTGCTCCTATATGATGTTGTTCAATTCGACTAAAAGGCTTCATACAGTCCTAATTTGAAAAGAGCATAACGTCATTGAATGTGAGTCTGTAATGTTGTTATTGCTTTAATCTTTTCTTACAAAGTTTATTTATTCAATAAATGTGACACTGCTTCCTTCTAGTATTAAATACTTGCAGAGTAAATCCTCTTCCACTCCCTCCAACTGTGGAGATGTCTGAAACTGATTACCCACATTAAAATCTCCACTTCTGAGCCACTCTGACAACATCACAGAATAAAAGGCAAGATCCACATATTTGGACAGCATGTGTTTAAGCAGCTCTTTTTCAAAAGAGATGAGAAGCAAACAAAACCCAATGCTGTGTCTGCAAAGACGAGATCTCCCTGAATCCAGTGACAACAAACACACCCATGTTTAGAGATGAAGTGCGCCAGAGACAACCAAATGAACGGAGGAGGAGGAGGAGGAGGAGGAGGAGAGCACGGACACGGGGGGGGTCCCAGGGGAGATGAAGATGTTAAAGCTTCAACCAACAACTCAAACTATCCCTTGTCCGAGTGCTGTGGATCTCAGAGAAGGTCTCAAACCAGCTGAATCAACTTCACCGTCCTGATTTGTGCTGAGAGACAATAAACCAAACACACCCGCCATCACTCGCTCCGTCCTCCCTCCTCCTCCTCCTCCTCCTCCTCCTCTTCTTCTTTATGGGCTGCATAAATACACAGCTGCAGATAAAAGTCTCCAACAGACGAGTTTGCCGACACACGAGCGGGCGGCGGCACTCGCGGCCTTTAACTCACAGACACGGAGGATAAAACTTGAGGAGAGTGAAATACTTGCACATGGAGAGGCGCAAAAAAAACAGCGTGACGTCGAAGCGACTGTACTTTGTGATTGTGTTGCTCTGCAGCCAGACATCACCAGGAGGTCCTGCAATCAAGAACAAACACGCTGCACACGTAGCAAAATAAAAAAGGCAGATGACATTTCCTGCAGAAAAAGCACGTTGTATAAAGCTGTGGAAAGATCGCAGAATACAGAAGTTTAAATATTTATTAAAGGATAAAATGGAAAACCATATTGATGTAGTCTAACTGCAAAAACAGTGTGAGGTGCAGTAGAAGTAGGACACAGCTCCACACACACCGCCTCACTTTGTCTCCGAGACACTTTGCCAACCAGCTGAAGAGCGTCCCCGTGATTTACGGTTCCAAACGGGCGGCGCCGTGCTGCGTGCCGTTCTCAGAAATTTAACTGCATTTAGAGGAAGCGAAGGGAGAAAGTGACACACAGGGAGAAACGGCACAGAGACGCAGAGCGATGGAGGCGGCAGCGGGAGGGCAGCAGGTTTAACAGGCTGCTGCGTCCCGTGAATAAGAAGCGGCGGTAATAGACGGAGCAGCCGCGGCGCAGTGTCGTCTTTAATGCATCGTCCCCGGAGCGAAGTGCTGATAGTGACACCGGGCTGATGAGCCTGGGCCCCCGGCTGGAGATCGGAAACAAAACAGCACTGGGAAAAGTAATGGAGTACATTTCAGGGGCGTAATGGGGAAATGGCAATGGCAGGTAAACTGCTTTGAGGCAACACTGTGGAAAAACAAACAATATGCTCTCACGAGGGTGGAGCTAATCCGTTTCACACACACACAAAGGCTGCCTGCACAGAGCGCGGCTGCAGAGGCCGTCCAGCTCCATCAGGCAGAAATACACGGCCGTCACTGTGGGAGTAGTAAAAGGCCGACGGGGAAAATGATGGCATAAAACAAAAAGAACTGACACGAGGCAGGAGGGATTCAACCATAAAGCCTGTTTATGTAGAATCGGGATTAAATCGCCCCAATGACGCACACTCGTTCAAAAAGGAGGAGACACATCTCCAAAAGTAACTGGAAATCATAGATGCTCCATATATTCCCCACGACTATCCGTGTTCTTTTTGATTTGGATTTGAAATGGATTTAACCTGCACTTCACTAACCTCTGCTCCTTCTGTGCTGCAGGCAGATGATTTGGCTGCAGAGTTCGAAGCGTTCAGCGCTAATTGTTCCTGCTAATTACACGTTTGATGAGTTGTTATGCACACACTTAACACACAGGCAAACAGGAGTGCAGGCCGGGTACACAGTCGCACACAAACAAACAAAGACGCCGACTCAGATGCCGACTCAGATCAGATGTATGACAGTGACACAGACACCAAAACAGGAGCCGTGTAAATTATCGCTGTGTTTATTTACAGCGGTTGGAAAAAGCTCTGTCAACAACCGGATATCTGATTTACACTCAACTTCACACTCAATCAAGTGGGTGATGCTATATTTAAAATATGCTATGCAGACGTTTCTGTGCATCACAGGTTTAATATCAAAACGTTTATCAAGTAATGTGGAGAAAAACCTCTAAATTAAAATACTGAGCAATTCATCGACAGACGTGCCAAAAATGTGTTTTGTCTGGATTTCGAACGCCGGCATTTCTCGCAGCAGCGATCGAGGGACGGAGCCGCAGCATCGAGGTCAATGTCGATACTGATGCTCGACCAATCGGAAGTCGGTCTCAGCTGTCAATCATGAGGTTTCACCCTGTTTTTAAAGCAACTGATTCAAACCAAACTGATCAGAAACATGAACACAAACATCAGTGCGATGATTAACTGCCTAAAATGACAGAAACCATTTTGGAGAACATTTATTTGACGTGTACTTTCTTCCATGTGCCACGTACTAACATGGAGGAGGTGGAGTTTATGACCTATACTGCAGCGTGTCCACCAGGGGGCGATCAAGACATTTGGCCTTCTCCGATGCCCTGTTTCACACGTTCACACTCAAACAGTCGAGACGCAACAGGACGCCGTTCATTGTGAATTGAACCTTGAAGACAAGCCGGCGCCGCCCAGCACCACTCGAGAGCTGAACAGGTTCCCAGCAGCACGAGCTGTGAGAGCAGCAGCTTGACGTACAGTAAGTGTGTCGCCGTGCACAAGAGCAACAACCTGGAGACAACCAATTTGTTTCCGACGTGATTCCTTCCTTCTTTCAGAAATTAATGCGACAGAGGTGTGTAAATAACGTGCTCGACGCATGCAGGCGGGCGAGCGGAGAACAAAAGACAGCCGGCCACTTTAAATCCATATGTGTGAAAGAGACGCCGCGTCTGTAAATCTCAGACGAGTGGAGTGAAGTGTAGAAATGCAGATTCTGTCACATCAAATTAAACATTTAATGCATTTATCGGTGGCTCCATTTGCTGCTCCATTAAGAACATGTTGAGGTTTACAGATATGAGATTTGGGCCTGATTTACATCTCCTCCGTTATAACTCTCGTTTACGGACGTTGGTTTATGCAACACTTTTTGCACAAACTTGTGATTTTCTGGCTGCAATAAAAACATTTAAAAAAACAGTGTGCAGCAGTAAAATCAAGCTTGAGGACGAGGATCATAACTTTTGGGGCCATCTGTGTTTTTGCAAACATTACAGCGAAGACCGAGGAACATTATCTCCGTGGTGATGAGTATAAAACAAAAAACATGCACAAACAAGTGATTCTGTGGGATATTAAAATGACTGAGTCTTATTTTCTGGCGCTGCATTGTGTGTGTTGGTGGTGTTGCGTCCTTGTGAGCGGCGGGGAACAAGCGAGCTGTAACAAAAAGTGAAGCGTGTGTTTGATGGCTTGTTGGGAACGCCAGCGCGGCCCGGAGGAAAGCGGATCTGTCAGAGGTGTGAATGGATCATAGCCGTCGATGCCGTGCGGCGTTGGCACAATTTTCAAAGTCCGATCCATCTATCTGGCTGCGCGCGCTCGTGCTCGTGCCTTTGGGGGAAAGTCAAAGTGAGTAAAGCGGCAGCGAGCGCGTCGATGAAGTGTTTCCCTGACGCTGAGCGAGAGCAAAGAATAAACACTGGGATCCGATGAGCTCTTTTACACATCGGCTCAGTTTGCATGTGTTATTCCAACAAGTCGACAAAGTTCTGGTTTCACAACGTACAAAACACTTTAGGACAACAATACGTTTTTATTGGTACTGAGGTTAAATGAGCTTAAAAAGCAACCTAGTGTTTCAAACCATTTAGAACTTTGCAGGGTCAACGCCTACGTAGAGTTTGGGACGTCTCGACTCGTGAGTGCGAATCTGAAAAGCTGCGATCATTTTCAAATCTAAAACCAAACTGATCCAGTCTCTTTTCTGCCCTTGAATACTTTCTGATTATGTATAAAAACGCGTGCACGTCCCGCTCTGATCCTCTGATGTGGACGCAACTGCAGGAAAATCTCAAACTGGGTCTTAATCGCTCTTATCTTCGTCCACTTCTCCTACATCTGCTCATGATAACACCTGAAGTCTCACTTCATCATCGTGTGCGGTGAAAACTGGACGTGTCCTTTGTCTCTTTAAAGGACACAAGTGATTCAGCTTCTCTTTCTTTTAGAGATATTCATTTATTTATAATATAGAATATGTCACGAGCTCTTAGGTTTGATATTAAACAGACTTCACGTTATCTCTCAGACAGACGGAGATGGATTTGTAACGACTTCTCTTTCAGATCCAGTTATTCTGAAAGTCACCGGACGCTTGTGCTTCTCATCCGTGATCGATGTCGTCCCGTTTCCCCCGAAACTCATTATGGACACAAATAAGACGGAGATGACCTATAACACCGGACGTTTCCTTTCACGTCCAGCGGGCGGGTACAGAACCAGGAACACGCCGACGAGCTACTGTACCGACAGAGCCGTGCGTCTTCATGTGTCACCGTGATGCTGCACGTGCACATTTGTTGAACATACAGGAGCAGTTGGGCCTGAAATGAAGTAAACACTTAGAGGGATTAATGAGTAATTGACAAGGCCGCCAACACAGAGACTTAATGGAGCCGAGTCATCAATCACAGGGATTAGCCGCAGGAAAACATCCACAATGCTCTGCCCGACCTATCTCCGCTAATCCCCCCCGACCCGTTCCCCAATCCATCTCTCACTCTGCGTTTCTTTCTGCGTTAATTTAAATAAATGTCCTGGACCACGTGAGTGAACGTCACTTTCTGAGCCCGTTCGCCCGCCACACACTTCATCAGATACGCATCACAATACGACGCTGCTCCACTGTCGCTGTTTATCATCTCGTGCTGATCAGAGAGGGAAAGATTTATTTATTCAGGCTTTCTACAAAACGCCGGTAGAGTGAGCAGCTCTTATCACAAGTGACTGAGCTGGAGACTCGGGCAACGAGGCAAAAATCTAATGAAAACAAACACGAAAAAAGGTTCCGTCTTCAAACCCTGTTTGTCTGTTTGTTTTATCTCCGGCAGCATTAGGGAAAAAAACAACTGGACGGATGGAAGAGAAATGGGCCGAGAAAGAACTCATTACATTTCGGGGTGGATCTGGACAAGGGGTTGGACAGGGAGTTTTTTATTTCTCTTTCTTTAGTGGAGATATGTGCTCCACTGGTTGTTTTAGTTCATGTTGTGTAATTGCTTTTTTCCCACCAGGGGACAATAGGGATGAATTTCCTCGAGCCGTTTCGTTTCCTTAGTAGTTTTCGGGTACTTCGAAAAGGGTTTTGATGATTTACTGATACTTGTACACAGTGTCTGTCTGTGTGAGGACGAGGTTTCAGGACGTCCTTGTAACGACGCTGCCATTTGCTGCTCCAACGTTTCACAGGACGGTGAAACACAGACGTCTGATTCGTCCTAATTGCAGCGTCAGCAACATGGACCTTGTTCGGAGGGAGACAGTGTATCAGGGTGGCTGGCGTGACCGCGGATCAATCCCACCCCCGCTCGTCCGTCTACGTTCGCTCATTAATCAAACGCGCCTCCTCTATCCCCCCCCCCCCCCCTCTCTAATATCTGCTGTATTGAACGCCACGTCTCTCAGCGGCTGTTATTTACGGCGCCTCCTCCCGGACACACATGGCCGACATCTTTCACTCTGTATTTACTACAGGCTGAGAATATATCAAGCTGCAAAGAGGAGGCGAGGAAACATTTCCCCCCTGTTTCATATTGTATGAATAAATGTTTCGATATCCCCATCACACATTATCACCGTAATAATGATAATGGAACGTCTCTTGTTCTAAACGGTGTAAAAACCCGAGGGAGCGGACTGAGGCTGCCAATGTTTCCTCGGGTCACATCGGATCAATGGCGCCGCTCCTCCGCCCGGCGGACGCATCGATGTCCCTCGGAGTTCTGACGATGGCTCTGCCTGGAGCCATCGGAAAAGTGTCCGGGATTTAAAGTGACGTGATTTTAGGTAATTGTCGGTGTGTCGGCTCCGAGCGTCGCTCCCCGAACTGACTGGATTGCAGCAGTTAGAACAATTCAGGGAGGGCGACCGAAGTCACAGGGTTGGAATTTGAATGATAATGCAAATTAGGCCAAATGGATTCTTTCATGAGGGACAGCGGAGCCGGAATAAATGCCTCATTTTCTCATTTTATGGTTTTCGGGCTGGAGAATAAATTACATCCAATTATGCTTTAAAATATGTGATATCGAAAACTACTACACTTGATATGCAGCATCACTTTCAAGCAAAAACATGCTTATGTCTTTGCCTCCGTCGTTTTGGTGCTTCTGTATATTTTTGTGCACACGCATCACTGCAACATATCCGTTCTGATCTTCAGTAACGTGGACAAAGCTTTTAACTACTGCTGTAACACTGATGTTGTGATTCTTTCATTGTCTTCAACATCGTGTTTGTGCTTTGGCAACACACATACGAGTCGTGCCAATGAAGCGCACTATAATTTAAATGGTTTTGTTGGATTTACTGAGAATCTGTGGATGCGTGTGTTTGGTGCATTTACCAGCTGTGACTGTACAAACCCCTCCAGCTGAAGGAGCGGAGGACACAGCGTGTTGCTGGAGGGCATTTTCCACTAACGCCACATTTGCACTCACGTCTGAAAGTGACCACATGTTAGGGGTCAAACAAGTGAGACCTCTGCCGGCGGGGGGGAGGGGGGGGGGGGGGGGGGGGGGGGGGGGGGGGGGGGCTCTTTAACCAGCACAACACTTCGCTGCCCACGAAACAGACGACAGTTTCTCCATCTGAAGCCTTTTACTCATCTGCCCTCATTTAATTAAGATACACTCCTGCAGCCAAGGGACATAAATAATGGAGCTGCAGCACCTCGACAGCAGCTTCTCCAGGTCTGAATACTGTCTAAGCTGCTGTCATCACGCGCCACTAAACCGGGAGGATCCGAGAGGGGAAGTGTGTGTTTATCTTTGTTTTCATGCAGGTTTGTTTGTTTGTGTGTGTGTGGGAAGGTTTTAAGACGGCGGAGGCAGAAAAGTTTCTCCTGCGTTACCTGGGTAGGAACTTCCTCATGGCTGCAAAGCTGCTGCACGACTAACGAGTGTAGATACTCACAGTTCTGCATCTGCATCGCTCTACATGCGTGTGCACTGAGGAATGTGAAGAGCGTGCTCTGAATTTCTGTTTGCATGAGAAACATCTTCCCAACTCAAGGTCGTTAAGTTAATGAGCTGCTTGTGTCAGGCAACGGTCACAAATGTATTCACTAACAAAGATCCTCAGACATGTTTTTAAAAGTATATAAAAAAACAGAGTCAGATATCATCTAATTAAAATTCTTAAAATGACATTGCATCCCTGTCCCTCATTAAAAAAAATTCAGAAAATCACAAATATGCAAAGGCTGAACAACGGGATGCAGGAAGTCCACCTGCTGTGTCCGGGTTCGAGGACCGTGTCCTTCGGAGGACGCGGTCCACCCGGCCCCCCGGCCCCCCCGATCTGTGTGGGCTGTGCAGATAGTGAAAGTCATGTTGATGATGATTATCATTTATGAAGTAAAAATCGAATTCCCAATTCTTTGGAGCCTCAGGAAGCTTTTCTGATCCATTAGTTTTTGTCTTCCCTGCTACTTTTTTAAAATATTTGTATATTTAAAAACAGGTCTATACCTGATCTTTGACGATACTGACGGATCACCCTCCACTTTCAGATGGATTTTTAATAACTGAAATCAAAAGCAGCCTTATAAAAAAAAAAAATATCGTATTTAATCCCACAGAGGAGTTAATGAAATAAGCAGCTGCAGGCTTCTCATCAACAATCCTGTCACAGAGCAAACTAAGCCCACAGGGAGTACCTGGGGTCCAACACACACACACACACACACACACACACACACACACACACACACACACACACACACACACACACACACACACACACACACACACACACACACACACACACACACACACACACACACACACACACACACACACACACACACACGCTGCATCAACAAATAATTACTGCAGCACAACCCTATATTATACACAACAAATAAAATCTTATGAATGTAAAAGAGCACTTGCCCATGTTTGATTCATTATTATTCCAACTTTCATAACAAGCCATTCAATAGTTGTTTCCGACATTTCATTCAGACCAACTTAAGCAGACTGGTCAAACTTAACCTTTGAAAAAAAGGCTAACTCTATGAAAGCACATGTGAAACGACTGGATTCCTATCACACTGAACAAATATACGATTTCCTACAGCAGGTAATGGAAGACATCCCATAGCATAAGGCCACGTGCACCTTCTGCAGCCTCGACAGTGTTTGATTTAGCGCTCTGCTTCACCGTGTGTTTGATTTAGATGCATATACAGCAGGGGAGCAGGAGAAAGAAGGAAGGGGAAGCAAATGAGAAGGAGGGAGCGGATTTGGCGTTTTCTTCCCCCGGAGTCTGACGTGTCTTCTGCTCAGGACTCTCAGCGGTGAACTGTACGTCTGTGCGTTATCCTGCGTTATCACGGCTTCATTTCTCAACAAGGCTCTGCTGCACCACAACCATATCAGTGAATCATGAATAGATAGATTTGTTTTTCTACGGGATGTCGATTTAATCTCTGAAATAAGATCACCCCCTCTGTGGAGGCCACTTGCCCAGAACATGTGATATTTACTGAGTCCCACTCAGCCTTGCTCAGGATTTATCAATACCGATGATTGACGGGAGACCGGGAGCCGCTGCTGAACCCACAGATTCAGCACCAGACACTTTATTTTCATTTATTTTCCCTCATGGTCTTCTTTCATTTCAGCCGCAATAAAAGGCGAACGGAGCGAGAGCCCTGAAGTAGTTCCAGAGGAATAAATGGCTGAGGCTTTCAGCTCCTCTCAAAAACTCAGGATAAAGAGAGACGGGGACATCTGAACATTACACAAGCATTCAGGTAATAAACACGCACGATGTTCCTCTTCCAAGAACGCCGCCGCAGTGTGCCTGATCGACTCTGCGCTGAGCACTTCTGACAGGGATGTGTTCCCACGACACGAGGAGCTGTGACAGGGCGAAGCTGCATCGTCAAAACAAAAAACACAGAACGAGAACACGCGCGCCCGTTCTGAGAAATCTTTGAAAAAACACACCTCCTGTTCCACATGTTCCCGGCCATTTAGGATCTTCTATTCAATACGAGTCCACGAACACACTGGAGCTGTTTTATGGAGCCGGGAGTTGGCTGGGCCAGTAGTTAAGAGTCCTGCCGTCAGCACCGATAAATAACCACAGCTCTGGACTAAGTGGGAGTTGATGCCATGCAGGGCCACGCAGGACACTTAAGGGCCGCGGCCAATTACAATACACAGCTAAGGGGGGACAGGTGGTCATGAATAATGCTGCGCAGATCAGTGCATTTCTTAACTTGGGGTCACCTGCGACCATCCAGCTGCTGCGTCAGGACACAATACACTCACATTGAATCTTCACTGACTCTGAAGAAACAGTGATAACCTACGACACGTTCTAACCAATGTCAACGATTTAATTAACTATATAACGGATCATAGCCTGACTTACACTGGTCGTTGTAAAGAAACAGCAGAGGGGCTTGTTAGATACGTTTATGGAGACTATTAAAAACTGTTTAATGCAATTGGGATAAAGCTTCAATCAAAACAGTCAACATTGCCTCTGTCATCCACACTGAAACTGCAATTTCCAGTCAGTTCTTCATGGATGTTGCTTTGTAGAAAGATGAGTTTAACATTTTGAATCTGACCCAAACAAGCTCTGATTGATGGATTGTTTCTACAACCAGTACAAATAGCTGTAATTGGGGTCACAGGTCTGTGTGTTAACGTTTTTTGGCAGAAAGGACTGGTGCTGGAGGGGTTGATGGTTTTGTAGCACAGGCCACAAAGTCATAGCACGAGTAAATATCTGTTAACGTCTCTGGAAATAGATTCACGACATGAAAACTTCCCATCACAGTCCACACACACAAAGGTTTCTTTGAGGCATGTGTGATGCATATGTTGAACTGTACAGAACCAAACCTACAATATGTGAATCACGCTGAGATTCGCCCTTTCTGATCCGATCTCTATCTGTCATCAGACTCATCATTCGTCAGTTCCCATCAATACAGTCACAAATAAATCGGTTTTATGACGTTAAAATATGCTCCAGGTTTCAATTGGTCAGGGAAAGTACTTCATTTACACTTGATTTGTAGCAACCTGCTTCAGAAATGTTTCTGAATGAGAGGAGAGTGGAATAATGAAATGGAAAATAACTTTCACTCCGTCACTGTGGTAATTATCTCTGCAGAGGACACTTGTTTGGGGACAGTAGGGGGAGCTTGTTAAAGGCGTTTATGGAGACAATTAAAAACACTTTAATGCAGTCGGGATTACGCTCTAATTAAAACAGTCATCAAAGCTGTGGCTTTTCCCGCTTCATCTACACTGAACTCTATTGTCAGTCCGTCCTTTATAGATGTAGCTCTGAACTTTAGTGGCTTGGCAGGAAGAAGATTCCCACATCATCTGAATCCTACGTAAGAAGCCTCTGATTGGTTGACTGATTCCACAACCAGTAAAAATAGCCGTAAGTTGGTTTAACGGCGCAAATAACAGATGATCTTGTTTGTTATTGTCCCATATATCATTTAATCTTTGTCCCTAAACTGTCACAAAGGGAAAGTCAGAGTCAGAAACAAGAACAACTTGCACATGATTTGTACAAACCTGCTTCAGAGACGTTTCTGAATGAGTTTGAACAAGATGATGGATTAATTAACTGGAAAATAACTTTCATTCTGTTATTGAGGTAATTGCCTCTGCAGAGGACACTTCACACTTCTATTGGAGTTCTGGAGATTTTGCCTTCGTCTCCCTCAACCTCATTTGTCACCGTGAAGTGCTTAGCGCCTCCGCGTTTCCCATTAAGAGCCGTTTAAACCGTCAGTGATTTCCAATACTCAACACATCCTGACTGTAAGTCCTCCATCTTACAGCCAATCAAGCGATTTCAAGAAAGTGTGATTTCCTCCCCACCGCCGAACCACTGGCTCTCAGATCTGAGGTGTTTCATTATCTGTCTGGAGCTTCGTCAGCTCGAGTCAAACTCAGAAGTAAACATCTTGGTGGTCTGACATCCGAGAGCCAGCAAGGACAATACCAGGAGCTTTTAACTGAGGCAGCTGAATAGCCACCGCTCATTTAATGATATATACTTTCTACTGCGACATTCCCCACGTCGTTCATGAACAAAGCATTTTTTTTTTATCATATTTCCTCTAAACAGCTTTTCCTTTGCCAGCAGAATCTCTCTTCTGTGTAAAACACATTTCTAAAGGAGACTGAACACGATTGTGTAAAACCCCATTCAGGCTGGATTTATCTCTCTGGAGGAGGAAGTGCTGATATTAACAAGATCTGCACGGCTCAGTGATATACTTCCAATCCAGAGGATAATTTACACCTACACCAGGGTAATAACTACAATCTATATTTAATAAGACCATTATTTAGTAATAAACCCATATGGGAGTATTGGAAACACAGAGACAAATAGCACAAGAGTTGAAAATCAGTGTAGATGATACAATTCCACCTTTAGTTTTAGAGTGAGGATGTCGAACGTCTCGGGTCAAAAATGTAGGTTCGCTCACGCTGGGCGAGAACGACACATGGACGCAGAAAGAGTTGAAATCAGGGCGACTGGAGCGGATCAAAACGAGCAAAATCAAGAAATGTCTTTCGGTATCCGACTTGCAGGCCACTAGTTGAATAGGCCTGATGTAGATCAGAAATTTGCACCATTAATATCAAGATCGATTAATGCAGCGAACCTGTTTAGATGTCACACATGACAGCATTATTCTTCCACACAATTCAGTTCCCTGCTCACCAGGAAACTCTAAAGCAACCATTGTTCATTTAGCATTTCACTGGTATCCACCTGTGGCCTTTAAGACCCTCAGCCTGTGGGATGTTGTTGTCAGACCCCGGTCTCTGCTGCGCTGAGCTCGGTGTATTGACAAGGTCAGACACATAATATCAGCCGAGATGAAGCTGTGGTGATAACCTGCACGGCGTCACTACCGAGGAGGTCGTGTTTCTGTCCCTGTCCAATTCTTCTTCTTTTCGTCTGACAGCAGGATAATGCACAAGCTTCGGAGCAGATTTCAAGGAAACTTGAAGGATGGGAAATGGGATAAGAAAGAATCCATCAAGTTTTGACACGGATAAAGGAATTTGTATTATTTCTTTTAACATTGCAACATTGGAAAACCAATTTTTGTGTAATTCTGTGCAGCTTGATTGAATTCAAGGGGACTGGTGGGTCTTGGCTGAAGTATGTGCTCCTCTGAGTGTTTATCAATGTTTCGTGTGACCAAGCAGGAGCAAGAATACATATTCATATAATTCCAGTTTTCTGGCACTGCCACAAATATTTCATGGCTGTCAATCTGTCAAATTCCCTCTGACCCTGTTTGACATGAACCTCTGAACGCCTCGTCGCACAGTCCTGAGACTTCAGAGCCGGTGAGAAGCGGCAGCGCTGCAGCAGCCTCCTCACGGCGCTCGGGTGCGGTCAGAAAAACCCTCGCAGCTTCCTGCCGTGCTGCTCGATCTCACGTGCGGCTACAGTACACAGTTGTTTTTCTCATGCTTCCAGTGCTCAGCTATGCAGAAAATTAACTCCAGGCAGCGACAGCACATCCACACGGGCCAATCTGAACAGTCTCCACCTCTGTCCACTTCCTCTGCATCCATCTCTCCTCTCTGCACGCACAGTTCTCCATCAAACACCCACCCATCACCAGCAGGAGTCAATCCCCTCGACTGTCATGCACACGAGCTCCTTTCTTATGCAGGAATGCAAATGGACTCCTCTGCACAGCAAGTGTCTCAGATTGTGTTTCGGCTTTAATTTCGTCTCCTCTCGATAAATCATCGATCTGCGTCAGGATCGGTCCAGGGTTTGTGGAGGAGTTTTTATTTACTGCAGCATTGTCTTCAGAAGAGCACAACAGATTATAACGACCGTGACAGAAGTGATATTGAAAACAGAAATGATTGTGCAGTAGCTTTAACATCTAACCCAGATTATATGAGAGCTGGTCTGACGCAAGGTTTCTTTTTTTTATTGCAAAAGCCTACGACACCACTTTTGATCCCTTTACTTCCATAAAGACAAAAATATCCAGTGGTGAATATGTGTCTCTGAGGCTTTGCTGCTTGTAAAACGTGTTTGCTTTTGATAACGACAAGATAAACCTGTTGTCGCACAACTACTGCGACAATTCACAGGTACACAACTCAGTCAGGTGGTCTCAGGGTTTAAGCTGCTGAACATGTACAGTAGCTGCAACAGACTATTATTGCAAGTTAACTATTTTAGAATACAGTTTCCTACAGACTGTATCTAACACTGCTATGCTAAGCACCAAGCTGCAGTGAAATGAGGCAGAGACACACACACACAGACACACACAGACACACACACACACACGGCATTTCGTCAGCCGTCTCTGTCAAGGCGAGCTTCTTTCTTCCTTCAGACTCGTGGCAGGTCTAAAAAAGACGTGGGAGGACAGGGGACGTGCACACAGATGGTTGCTGGCACCAGTTGAAACCCAGAGTGTGACACTAATGGGTCGGGGGGGGGACGGCCACATCTGGACGTGATACCCCCCCCCCCGACCGACCAGCAGCAAAACACACATGTAGAAACAGACAAGAAAACAAAACCCCCTGATGTGATTTGAAAGAAAAGCCTCAAATTAGATTCCAGAAGCCGGAGCGAGTGTGTGACTCTATGATTCTGTGTGAATGTTTCCAATCAAATCAAATCAGGTTTGTTCATATGGGACATTTAAAACAACTGGAGCTGCTGCACAAAGACACACCGACCCAACTCAGTTCCGATTCAATAGCTTGAGAGATGATTAATCACAGAGAGTGGTCTGCAGGACTAATACATCGTAATGTTGCTGACAGAAGACTCACACTGCTGCTTTTGTGTTAGTGAGTCGAGGTAAATCAATGTCCAGGTTCTGCCGTATTAGACACGTTGTTGTTGCACTGGTTTCCTTCTTTAACAGAACAGGGCAGTGACTAAATGACAATTAAAGTGACCGTCTGATCGACCGCCTAAGTAAAACAATGTCAATTCATTATCACATTTGAGGGAGAGGACAATAATTACTGCCTTGCTCTCGTATGCCTCTGCCAAGCAGAGCAGTTTCAGTCAATACAGCTGTTAATGATATAGTGTAGTCACAATCTTTGACCTTTGACCACTGAAATCGAATAAGTTCATCCTAGAGTCTAAGCGAACACTTGTCCCCGAATTTAAAGAGATTCTCTCAAGGTGTTCTTAAGATAACGTGTTCACAAGGCCAAAGAAAGGGTTTGGTGAGGTCACAGCCACCTTGACCTTTGACCTACGACCACCAGAATCAAATGATTTCAACTTAGAGTCCCAGTGAATGTTTGAACCAAAATTGAAGAATTTATCTCAATGCGTTCTTCAGATATTATGAGACATAATGACTCCAACAACTGGCCGTCGGTGCGGAGGCGTAAAGCTGTTGATGCTGTTGGACACATTATTCCCTCATAATATATATCTGGCAGCTTTGTTATGAGACATAAAAACTGTACAGCAGCAAAATGTCGTCATCTGACCTTCTGGGTGCGTCCTCGACAAAAAGACTCTGAACCCTGATGAGGAATCCACCTCAGAATCTCTGCAGTGTTTAGAAAGTTCAGCTCTTCAGTAAGTTGACTGAGAATCATCAGCACAAATACTGATTCTGTCAATCATCGCTCCTGTTTTATTGTCTTCGGCAGAAGAATGTAGGCGTGAAAAACGATTTCTTAAAACCTGGAAGAAAATCCATGAAGTGTTCATGAACATTATTCTGATGCCAGAGTTCACTTCTTTTCGCGGTTAAGTCAGTTTCCACTTCCTCTCAATAAAAAGAAACAAACTAGAAATCTCTGAATCTCGCTGCCAAAGCCTCAAGGAACAACTATTCGTATAAAACATTTTAAATCCTACACATATATATTTATATATTCACTAAAGCATGTTCAACAACTATCTTAACAAGTGTGAAGAGATATTTTTTGCGTTTGCCTTAATGAGCTCAACAGACTTAATTAACCAAAACATAATTAAAAGGACTGTCGAAGCATATTATTGCCCAGATTGCTTTGCCAACAGCTACTTAGCTCGCAAGGTGTGACCCTGGGTAATAAACCAAACCCTGATAGGACATTTATTTGAAATAATAAAGATATCTGGATAACGCTCCTCATTAACGCAAAGAAAACTGCTGCTCTCTGGGGTTTTCAGTGATTAAACAGGATAATGTGAGCGTGATGCACTCCGGGGGTTTTATCGCACGTCGTCTCACCGCGCTTCATAATTGCGTCGCTTCCTGGTTCCTGCGATATCGATCAACACTGACCCCACACAGAGGAGAGGGGGAGTGTTAGCGGCGGTTTAGTTACACACTTCATTTGAGCTCAAGCGAACACGTGGTGGGGGAAGGTAAGTGGGTCAAAAACTATGTCGGGTGATTTCATCATGAAAAAAAAAGATGTCGTCAGCGTATTCAGACCTTTATTTCTAATAGTTTCAAAAGATAAAGTTCTCGTCCAAACTTGTGTAACCTTCATTATAAGAAAAGATGAAAATATTAAAGAAAAGCTGAATTCAGGTCACGTTGACCCTGCAGCTCATCTCAGGCAAATCTACATTTATATTCGTCTCTTTTTACACGGGGACTAAACACTGACACACTTTATACACACGTACTGACCGACAACACGGCTGTACAACAACATGTATGATACAAAAAACAGGGGCTTACAGATCAATAACAACACAATTCAATCATGTAACTCATTTACTAAATAGGATTTTATAAAAAAGAAGCACGATCTCATTGATCCATTATGAATACTAAAGCAGTTTATACATTGATATTCTGTTCAAATGTGGTTAATTTAAAAATTACACATCACGATGGTCAATGGACTGAATTCATTTAGAGCGTTTCTAGTCCTTTCAACCACTCAAAGCGATTTACATCACAAACCTACAAGCACAACAACCCGGGGCGATTTTGGGGAGTTCAGTTTCTCGCCCATGGTGGTTGGTGGACGACCCGCTCTACCTCCAGGGCCACAGCCGCCCCTACGCCATGACAACACAGTCAAATAGCAGATGAGCTCCTTGAATGAGCGTTTTTCACATCAGGCACAGAATCGTGTGTGTGTGTGCAAATCATCTCCAATCACCTTCACTTTATATAACCCGCCTTCAAATCCAAGTACACGTGTCTGGACCGAGTTTGGTTCATGTGTGAAATTGAGAAAAACTCTTGTGAAACCGCTGCATCATTATTTATTGTGTTGTATAGATTTGCCCGTAAGAGCTTGTGATGGTGTAATAGTGGATTGTCTGTCCCCGAAGGACAGAGCCACAGCACCTTGACAATAAGATGTCATCGGGTTTAATAGGATGTTGTTGAACAAAGCGAGAACAACACGGTGCAGCTGTCTCTGAGAGACATGAGAAACTAATGTAATGTCTCAAGTGAAGACTGCTGTCTTTGAATCCTGACAACACAGACTTCAAAACACAACCGCCAGTTAAAAATTAAGCATAAATCCGATGAAAAGGACACAAAAATCTGCTTCTTTATGCCTGGTTGGATTTCAAAATGTCTCTTTCAGACATTTCAATTAAATTCATGACATCTGAAGTGAACAGAACTCCTGCAGTGACGGGAGAGAGAAATATTAAAGTCCCCCGCTGCCGACAAAGCACCGTGGTATCATGGAAAAATTGGGTTTAAAAAAAAAAAAGGACCCTTAGTGGGGCCGTTCATACTCGGGCGTGGCCGTCACACGCTGATCGATCTCATACCGAAAAAGTGCAAACAGCCGAAACAGTGCACCCTTTAACCGCTCAGCCACCGTGACCAACTCAATAAACACCGAAGAGCAATATGTCATTTCTGTTGCAGCTGATTGTTCCGGTGGTTTTTGTGAAATCGTACAAATGGGGGCTCACGCATTGAAATTCTGTGATGTGGCGGCAACAATATTAAATGACTGCCGGCTGCGGACTCGGCTGCTTGACCGTTTTAATTGGGTCCGGTTCAAATGGTTGATTGAAGAAGCCAGCGAGCATTTCAGCCGGGGTCGAGTAGAAGCGGCCGCCAGTCAGCATCCGCTTACACTTCGGAAGAAACTGTTTTGTAAAAGGTTGGAACTATGATTGAAGTGACACCGTTTGGGAAATTCTCTTTTCATTTGCCTCCTTGCACGGGGAGGTCAGAGGGCCAGAGAAGAACCAGAGCAGTTTTCCCTGAAGGACGCTTGAGCTCATTTACCGTCGGATCCCTGTAATGCTGGTGTAGAGGCTTGAAATAAGGTCTGCTAATTCTGAAGTCCCCCACCGACAGTTAGGGTCTCTAAACCAGTTTGAGTAAAGGTACATCAGGAGATTTCAAACCAGGGTGATGCTGTCCTGCAGAAAACCCAACCTGGATATTCCCAAACACCTGAATTTAAAGGAGACGCTCCTTTCACTGTAAATCAGAGGAAGAGTCCAGTAAATGTATCTGTTTACTTCCTCCTGAGACAAACCTCATGAAAGCTGTGGATCATCTCTCCCACCAGGAAATTATTGGCTGGCGACGCCGTCGTCTTCCACGCTGTGTGATTAAGTGACTTAATGTGCAGCTGTTGGTGGATGAGTGTGTGTGTGTGCTGGTAAACTAATCCCTGCATATGAGAGGCAGCTAATTAAAATAACTTAATTAAATCTTAATTATTTCATCTGATGAGAGAGGAGAGGTACAACACACACACACATTTGATAACCCACCGTCAAGATATATTCTGTTTTCAACAGTTTGATCGGAGGAGAAAAGTTAAATGTCTAATTTTACGTGCAAGACAACTCACGAATGAGATTCTGGGATTCGACAAACTAGAGTCGAGCTTCCCCCGAACTTTAGCAGGTGAACAGCTCTTTGTGCAGCAGCGGGGGTGCAGCTTCAGGGGTTCTGTGGACTGTGGACCTGCTGCGTCTAAGTTACTGCGGGTCACTTTCACAGTTTCAGAATAAAAGCTGCCACCAGTATCGCCACAGGCCAAACAAACGGCCCCTCCCTAATTGGCGTCTCTAAAAATAGCCAGTGCACGAGTTAATATCAATAAACACAATCACTGGTTGGATCTGTTGTCAGATTCTCCGCGTCCCTCCCGCTCATTCAGTTTGGTGACAGTGATTACCTAAAGCTAATTAAGCTTCGCCCACACTCCCTTGACTGACACCTCGCCGCTGTGCTGCACTAAAAACAGATTCAGACTGAGTCATGGACGGAGAGAGAGAGCGGAGCGTGCACATGTTCCAGGGTAAACACACGTGTCCTCTCCGTGTTATGGGCCTTTGTGTGCATGTGAGTGCTCGGTGCATCGACGTCTGGCCCTGGCAGCAGCGAGGTGGTGATGATTTTATGGCCCACATTGCCACGGCCTAATCCATTTCCCCACCATGCCGCTGGATCCTAATGGCTCGACATGGGCCGCGTGTTGTGTAGAGGATGTTCTGCCCTGGCACGGATATTGACGCCATCGACACACAGCGGTCTGAGCGCGCCCTGGCCTACTTCTGCTGGTGCATTCACACATGAGATGCCACAGCTCAGAGGTCGAGTCAATAAAACCAAAACCAACAAAGCATGTGGCCAACTCCACAAACGGGCCCGGGACATGTTGATATCCATACATGCACGTGCATCTGCAGAAACATGACTTTCCATGTAACTTTACTACAGAAGTTCAAGGTAAAGGGTCACATTAATGAAGTGTTTTCTATCATGTGGAGTTAGTGTGAATGAATCAAATAACTTGGAGTGATTTTTAATTAAATAAATGGTGTGTTTAATGTAGTTATGTATAAGTTTAACATTATTTATTCAAATCATTAGGGAACTTGATTTATTCAAACTAATTCACCATTGAATTTATGTAAAAAAAGTCATTTAACTTGTAATTGAAATACATAAAGTCACCGTTTTAGGCATAATTGTAGACACTGAATTCTCAATATATTCATGGATTTTTGTTAAATGTGGGTTTTTAAGCCAACATTCATAGAAAAAATTAATTTCAAAATGAGCTGATCTGTTTAAAACGATTTGGCTGCTGTTGCTTGTCCATGCGCCAAAAAGTTAATCATATATTTCAGCTGTACTTCTTGGCACGGGCGATGATTGTAATACACAGGAAACGAAAGAAATGTTTCGTGGAAAAGTTCCAGAACACATAACAAACATATCTCACTGTACGATGATGAAATTACAAGAAGAACGTAAGAGAACGAGGAAATAAAGCACCGAGGACGATAAACAGACGGTGTTTATTTTGGAGTCTGGCTGCGGCACCTTTCCCCCGGATTAACGTGAGATGATGCAGGGTTCTTTAGATCGAGCTGCGTCTGTGATGGGTTGTTATTCACAGCAGACAGACAGTGCGTGATGTTTGTGTTACTCATGCTGTGGGGACCTAAATCTGTTTACACGTTCACATAACGCAGACAAAAGACAAACGAAGAGAAGGTTAATGTGACGTCTTGCTGTTTAAGGGGATGCGAGGCTCCAGCTGCAGTATTTGTAAAACATGGCTGACGAGACCGAAACAGAAACACCGTGGGCTGGAACCGGAATAATTACATGGAAGTTGCTGTGAGGGGAAAGTTCAGAGTCTCTGTGGGTTCATCATCTTCCTCTGGTGTGAAGTAGTGTATCGTGATACTGTAGATGTCATATATATATATATATATATAATATTTTCCTAACAGGAGACATATGAGGCTTTTTCAGAGTTGTTTTCCTCGAGTGTGTTTTATAGTTTTAAAGCCCAAAAAGGCCCAAACAGAAAACACAGAAGCTGCTGAAACTACTCACACGTAGTTCGGCCGATACTTCCACAACTAGCAGCTACTCTGACACGCCCCCTTACATTTTAAAACAGTGTGTTTTATCTTTATTGTCCCAGATATAACAGTTTCCCATGTTCTTCTCAATCTCATGAGGTCTTTAATAGGAGTATGAGCATGTAAAGGTTTTAAAGTTCATCCTCTTAGAGCCCCCCCCCCTGTCTGCTTACAAACTGTAACTAAAGCCTCCAGCTTATTAAGAACAACTTTAAAATTGTCAATTACAGACTTTTAATTCTTACAAGAGGGAGAAGAGACGGTTGATACACAAACAAACATTAAAAAAAAACTGCTCCAGACAAAGCCCCTTCCAGCCAGATTTTCAAGAGTTAAGCTGATTAGCTGCAGGCTGTTACTGATGTGTGTGTGTGTGTGTGTGTCGGTGTGTGTGTGTGTGTGTCTGTGTGTGTGTGTGCCTGTGTGTGCATACTTGTTTTGGTTACCTCTTTGGGACCTTTTCCAGCATAAGCACTGACCTTGTCAGGGCCAGTGAACCTCACGGGGACCTAAAGCTCGGTTCTAATGAGGCAAAACATAATGTTGGAGGTCATGGTTGAGGTCAGGTCAAGGTTAGGGATACGTTTTCAGTTAGGCTGTCCACAATGATGGGATGCAAAGTCCTAATAAGGATACCTGCACAAACCTTTGCGTGTGCGTGAGTTACTCTTCCCTCACATATGAAACAGCCCTTCTTATTACTCTACTTCCAACCACACAGACAAAATTTGGTGCAAAAAGGTAAAATTACATATTAGAAATCACAGAGAGGAACGAGAAACTCATTTGAAAGTAGGAACTGCTCCTTTTAAAGCTGTGAATTCATCGTTATCATCCCGAGCGTAGACGAGGAACAGAGGAAATGAGATGTGAGGCAGGTGTGTGACGGACAGAACAGGTAGAAATAGTAGAAAAAACAAAAGGAGCAGCCTGTTCCCTGGATTTTGTTCCTAATCCTGTTTGATAAACGCAAGATCCTCCGACGTTATCACAGCCGACAGACACAAGGCAGACAGATGTGTGGGCTGTTCTCTGCCTCCGAACAGATAGTAGATGTACATCTCTTTGCTTGTGACGCCTGTACGCCCCTGTTGTGCTCCTCTCAGAGGCAGCTTCGCTCAGAGGGAAGCAGCGCTGAGAGGAGGAGGACGGGATTCAAACCGCAGCTCTTACAGTAACTCTGAGTGGCTCTCGAAACCAGGAGCACTAAAAGCATAAACACACTCACGCTGGGATCAGACAGGAAACTCTTCAGCCTCGGTACCCGCCGCACTTCTCACCTGGATTTTTGTTATGTCAGTAAACATTACATCTAGTAGTTTATGTCTCAATCTCTAGTTTCAAATCTTCTTCAATACAGCATGGTGTTCGTTTTGTAAATTATGATCGATTTAGTGTCAAAAAGACCAAGTGTATGCTAATGCAGTCAGGCTCCACCCCCCCCCACTCCTCCATATATGGTTACTTCTGGTTTCAAAAAAACCAAGATGGCGCTGGACAAAAAAAGCCAAACACGAGGCTGTTGTCATCGACATAATGAAGATATGTTATTTTACGTATTAGGCAAATCCCAAATATGTTGATACCGAACATGTCAATCAATCAAGTTTTATTTAAATAGCCCATGTTCGCGATTCACAATTTGTCTTAAGGTTTGACATCTTCTGCCCTTTACCCAACATAACTAAACAACTAACTAAACTAAGAGAAATGCTCAGAAGCAACGTATTTGTTTTCCTCCAACATATCCACTTTTACAAAACAACATCCACCCGCATGACGACTGCAATTTAAAGTTATATTTAGACTCTCACAGCATTTTCTTTGGTTTAAGGAAACTTCACAGAGACTTCAGACATAATGAGTTTATCTTCATTTAACAAACAGCACTATAACCATATGTGAATGTGGATTTGAACTCCACACTCAAGCAAATTAATAAATGCACAAAACTTAAATACAGAATCCAAGCAGTGGTTAACCATCATTTGTAGGAGTCATTGTGTCCTCAGGTAAAGCAAAGACCAAAAGAAACACTCAATCAGGAAGCTGCTGTAGTTGAATGCATCTATTCATTCATAGATCAGAATAAAATGAAGAGAAAACAACAGTGATCAGATTCTCGTGTGACCAGAAGCAGCTAAAAAGGTAAATGAAGTTAAAAAACAGGCAGCTTTTCAAAGTCCCCACTTTCTTTCATGTGCAACACCCACAACTTCCAGTTCCTCACATCGAGAGTGGAAGCTAAACAGTGACGGTGTTCGGCGAGAGCAGGGGAGACAGAGCGACACGGTGAGTCAGAGCTGGAGTGGGTGACGAGTGGCAACGAGACGCTTTTATGATATAATGAGCCCGACGACTGCCTCACTCTGCATTTATTACACGCCTCAGGTCACAGCTTCTGTGTGTGAGTGTTACTGCACATCTGCGCAGTGTTTGTGACTCAAACTTTTTGGGAATCCACATTCTGGAGGTTTAAATTGGTGAAGCACAGTGAGGAGGTAGAACACACGGGTTTGTTTATCAAGTGTTTGTCATTCTCTGCCCATGAAGAAGAGTTTAAAACAACAACCTTCACTCAGGAGCAAATAATCTGTCTTTAAACTCAATACAATGATAATCTGACATTTATCGTGATAATTATTGATATATCTGATATGAAATATGTATCCTGTCCTGTCCGTCTTCATCATGGAGACAAGAAGCAAATTCCCTCAACGGAAATATTCGGTCAACCTAGTTTTAGCCAGGAAATGGATGTAAGTCGATGTGACGTCCTCTGAAGTCACAACCTCGTGTGTGTGTTTCCTTACAAATTCACATGGACGGACACACACACACACACACACACACACACACACACACACACACACACACACACACACACACACACACACACACACACACACACACACACACACACACACACACACACACACACACACACACACACACACACACACACAAGCAGCCGGCTGGTCTGACTGCCTCCTATTACCCAGCTGTCCCTGCTCCCCCTCGGGTCCACAGTGACTGAGGCATCCAGTCAGCTTGTGTTTTAGATGAAACCACGTTTACTTCAGCCTCAGTCAGAGTTTGGACGTCGCCTGTCCTGTCGAGCCTTTCCTCGTAGAGAAGAGGACGTGGTTTCATTTAAACTGGGTTTGCAAAAACGATACGCAACCAGGAAATTAGAGTTTTGAAAGCTAATCAAAACCACTCCAGCGGCCGAAGCGTCGCCATCGTAATGATTTGCTGCTTTTCTGTGAAAGATGAATCGATTATCACACGAATAGGAATGAAAGTAATTGTCAGTTAAAGCCCTAATTGCACATCTGTGTGTGTGTGTGAGTCACTTTATGCAGAGGCCGGGGCAGAAAGGATATAATAGGTGGTGAACAGTGTAATTGTCCCACCGGGGGGGAGCCAGCGATCAGACGTCCACTGAGCTATTATCAGAGAGCGTCTGTGAGAGCGAACGCTCCCAGGGAACATCCCCTCGTGCTCGAGGAGGAAGAAGAGCTGACAAAAGGCCCCCAGCCTCTCACACTGCGATGGGCTCTCCAGACAAGGAGCCGCTCACAGCAGACGGCTGAGGTCAGAGCAGGATGTACAGCGGCGATGTTTTAAAACCAAAAAAGGCAAATGAGACATCCAGCTGCTTTCATAATGTTTTGACTGAGGCACAAACGAGAAAAACGTCCTGCTGCGTCACAGGCAGAACGACCAGAAATGGAGATTTTCAGGGTCTGTCTGCGTGAAGGCCACGGTCCAGTGTCTCTTAAAGCGAGTGCGTGTCTGCCTGGGCGAGGTGTAATAACTCTGGGGGAGCCGATAGCCTTGGGTCTGGAGAATGAAGGTAATAAAGCATAGGAGAGCTCAGCCTGCTCCAGCAGAGGCACCTCAGAGAGTGTTTCATCTCCCCAACACTTGACTTGTCCTGAACCCGACTCACTCCACACGGACACACACACACACACAAACGTGCATGTTAAAAACTGCACAAACAACACGGCGCATCTCTTCAGGTGCCTGCTGACTAAGCTCCACAACACACACACACACACACAGAGCTGGAGTTAATGGGGTGACGAGCAGAGAGCAAAGCCTGCATTACAACCTGGGCCCGTTGCCACGTGAAGCCGCACACACACACACACACACACACACACACACACACTTTGTTATTATGTATGAAATGACATTTTCTGACACCTGCGACATCCCAGCAGCCGCGGATCGTAAAGAAGGACCTTGTGAGAGGAACACACTGTGACGTGTGTATGGGTTTACTCAGGGAACAATGAGAGCTCACCATAAAAGGATAACTTAGCCGTACTTAATCCCGTTTTTTAATGTTCCCTCTCACACCCACATGTTCCCCCCCGCCGCCGGCTACTTCAGTCTGAAAAACCCCAATAAATGATTAGTGATGATTAAACTGATAGAACGCTGAAAAATAATGAGCTTAAGAGGATCAAGCAGACATCTTTTTTTTCCCACAGTCTTGGGAATGATTGGCTATTTGGGGATTTTCAAAATCAACGTGAAAAATCTGTTGATTAGAGGAATTAAAAGTTAAATCACTGCAGCAGATTTGGAGGAAAAAGAAGAGAGACGCTTTCCAATTGCATGGGCGAGGGTAAACACATGCTATTTGAGAAGTTTGAGAAGAATAAGTGATGCGTTGAATTATCGACAGACGTGAACTAGCATTCAGATGAGGGGGTGGAGCCTGGATTGAATATGCAGGAGGCAGAAAATGACGTAGAAATCCAGTGTTTTTGTTCACGACCCATCGGCATTTGACATCTTTGTCATTTGTCACCTCTTTTTCATCCTAAGGTATTCTCAACATCGTCTCACTGGGACATTTTTCCCGATATTTTACTGGGCCTAGCAGAAAAAGTTCTGGAGTAACTGACGCTGACCTTTGCCCCCGGACATGAGTGGATGTCTGAAAGCAGCTTTTGTTCCATCCCCGGTAACACATCACCTGCTGCCGCCGCCTCTCCCCTCCTCTAAATGATCCCCTCTGCAGGGAGCAAATGGATCCCATCAGCAGAGGACACCCAGAGGACTGAGCAGGACACCGGTGATAATACCGAATTGGATTCTGACACAAACACGCCAGCTGTTGACGGATGAAACGGTCCGGCTCAATCTTCTGCCGTCTGTCCTCCCGGCCGCCGCCCCCGCCTCCTCAATTCTCTCCCATCACTCGTCCCACTCGTCCGTTCCCTCCCTCCATCGCCACAATCCGTTAATACAAAATACATCTCGAGCAGAAACAATCCAGAGATGAAATAATCATCTCCCATCAACATGGAGTCAATTATCCGTCTGCGGGGAGGTTTTAAGTCTTTGGACACGGCACCGCGTCAGGAGTCGTAATCTCTGCCAAATCAGCACTTATCACCACCGCGGCGGCTTAGTTTGACCCGGAGAATATGAGAGGGGAATTAATGCTCCTCGTATTCCTGCCACCAACCACGAACCAATCAAAACGCAGCTTTGATGTGTGTTAGAAATACTACACGGGGGATTCACCCCGGGGCGAATTAAGTGATGTTACCCGAATTGTCCTTCAATCTCCCTGCGACCCTGCAGTCATCCTCTCCTCTCGGGGTAATTGTGCCCGTCGAGGCTCCGAGGGGCAGAGATCAGCTTCGGCTGTACGACGGTTTAAAAAGGGAGGAAACGATGTGGGAAAGAGGTTTGTGATGAATTACCGCCGGTAATGGAAGTTAAGTAACGTTGCGTAATACTTTAATTTACCAAATCCACGCGGTTACATAAGAGGTGACTGTCAAAAGCAGTCAGATGAATGATGGAGTTTCTGAGCGAGGACCAGGGCTGATTAGGAGAGACGCCATCTTTTTAACGTGAGCTGGTGGTGAGTTTGAAATGTGTTGTTTGTACAATTAAGGTTAAGCAGATCAGGTAGCATGAAGATTATTTTGTAAATCCCCCACACTTCAGGATTATTTGGGCAGATAATCTGCACAGACTCACCTCCAGTCGGGAACCCCCCCCGATGGTCGGCAGGGGCAAACCGGGTCTGAAATCGGCCCGATGATCTTAACATGTCTAAAAATGATAAGCACGACTCCAACTTCCGCATGAACTTCCAAAGAACCTCTGCAGCTCTTAGGTTCCTGCAGGTCAAAGCCAGATGTATGAATTCTGAACTGTTGCATTGAGCCACACTAACTATTTGACTCTTGAGTGTGAAACCGTCAAAGTTAAAACAGGCGTCCATCAACTGTAATCACAAAAAGGGAGCTCTCTCTCTCTCTCTCTCTCTCTCTCTCTCTCTCTCTCTCTCTCTCTCTCTCTCTCTCTCTCTCTCTCTCTCTCTCTCTGAATTATTCACGCTCAGGGAACCTCGTCAGGATCGAACGCTGCTCACGTTCCTGCAGCAGCGTCCGAGTCGACCGTCCATTACCTGCGTCTCTCGTACTCACACAATCAACAGCTTATCAATTAATTACACGCGTTGCCTCGAATGTGCAGCAGAGCTGGAGCCGACTCATCTTTTCTTTCACGCCCCCTCGCACATTCTCAATTCATCGCTTTTTTATTATTCCCCAGGATGCACATCTTATATTCAGGTCTTTGCAAACACCTCCTGCAATTCTGCACACTTGTCTCTTATTCATAGTTTCACATCTCTTGTAGTTAGTCTCTTGTTTATCTGCTTATTCGTTGTTCTATTATATACTTTACTTTATTGTGTTTCATCTACTTAGGGAGTATGTACAGTTTTTAGTACATTTTATGTTTATCACATTCTATTTTGAGTTATTTTAATTCATCGTATCTATTTTGTTGCTCCTCTGTGTGTGATTCCCTCGATGTTCTGCTGTAACACAATCATTTCCCAATTTGGGATCAATAAAGCACATCTATCCATCTCTCTATCTATCTCTCTATCTCTCTATCTCTCTCTCTCTCTATCTCTCTAGTGTATCTATCTATCTTATGTGCTTCTTCTACGGTGTTGAATGACTGACAGACAGCAAACGGTATGCTGTTTGTGTTTGCGTGTGTGTCTGTGTATAAGCAGGAGATAGGTAAGGCAGCTCCACAGTATCAGATGTCCTGCACGGCTCCTCTCCGTCTGTCTCGAGCATAAAAGAGACATCTGGGCCGTCTGACGGATCAGCCTCGGCCCACGCTCTGTGTGTTGTGAGGGGAATAATGTAATCTGACAGACACACAAAAGAGGATTTAGGATTCTGCCGGTGGTCGCTAGTCCAATATGTCAGTGATTAAATCCAGACAATTATAAAGATCTTCTCCGCACCCGAGTGAATTACACAACTCCCCCCCCCCCCCCCGGCCTCCTCCGGGACGGTTGCTCTGAGAAACGCACAAGTCAGAGGACTTCTCAACCCTCCCAGGAAGTGGCTCTCTCAGGAGGAGATTATTTAAATCGTCCTCTCTTGTGCTTACGTAACCGTTTCCTCTTCTTCCCCCGTCCTCCGGTAGAGCAATCATTCAATGGCCACTTGCATCAGGAAGTAAAAGGAGGATTTGCCTGAATGCGTCACTTTTAAATTCGAACATTCGTTCCAACGTGGAGGGAAAAGTTTGTATTCAACCTGTAAAATGACCCGTTAAAAGTTAAAATGTAGATTCTAGAGCGTCATGAGGTATACTTCAGAGCCTTTTATACTTTCACTTGAGTAACTTTGCTTCTCTTTGAGTAAAGAATGTGTGTACTTCTACCACCTCTGTGTGTATGTCTCACTATATTTGCAATACAACAAACCACAAAGAACACAACGCAGCTTCAGCCACAGGCAAACAAAACTCTTCTACGATAATATAATCACGCAATAAAAAATGTCAAACAGGAAGCAGATAAGGTTTTATCTCAACATCACTGTTTTCTTTCATGAGAAATATTCTACTCTTATATATAAGTTTGCCAACGATTGTACAGTTAATTTTAAATATCAGCTGGAATTATTCTCCTCTTAGGGGGGAAAAGAGAATAAGCTGCGTATTATAGAGGGACATTCATTTAAGTAGACTTAATTATTGTTTATAATATCAGTAAACACTTTCCAAAGGAGTTTAGGGTCTAAATCTCTCTCTGGTCCATTTTGAGTCCAATAGACCATGAAGCACTGAATGCATTGGGGGGTGTGGACACTGTGTGATTGACAGCTAGCACCCTCCAACGGGGGGTTGACATCTTCAGGTCTATTTCAACCTTTGCGTGTCCTCGATGTGTAAAAAAAACTCAACTGCACCGAGCTGTAAAGAAGAAATAAAGCTGTATACGTATTTTCCTGGGTTTTGAAAAGCAGACTACGGTAAGTGAGGTGGGACAAGGTTATATAATTTTGGATTGAAATAAGCACTTCTGATAACATGGCTAGACATTTGTGTTTCAACAGATTTTTGCCATAAGTGACGCTCTCACTTCTCAAACAACTCGTCTCTTTCTTTCTGAGACATTGAGAGATAATAATCACTACTGAGCTGTGTGTGTGTGTGTGTGTGTGTGTGTGTGTGTGTGTGTGTGTGTGTGTGTGTGTGTGTCCCTGTGCCCAGCTCATAATGAAACCCGTCAAGTCGCTACAGACAAAACCAAAATAACAATGAACCTCGCAGATGCTCATTGCTATTCAGAGCAGACCCCACGCCGTCTTCACAACTCCCACGACGGTGAGAGCGGAGCCTCGGAGAAAAAAATATCCAACAAGCTCCGACACGAATCGCTCCTGAGGTCAGGACGTCTCGAACGCCACAGGAACACGCTCGGGATCACAGGAAACCTGAGTGTGTGGAGGGCATCGCCGGGAACGTTTCATCCATTATCAACCTCCACTTACACAATTCACCACACTTCAAAATGTCCTTTAACTCTTTCCCATTAGTTTGTCCCAAATTCAAAAGCTTTCAGATAAGGTTTATTCAATTGACCTTTATCTCCATGACGACATTATACAACATTTATTAGAAATAAGGTTTTCCTGAGTGAATCTGAAGGATGAGGATGAGGACGGTGCCTATTGAATGATTTACTGTAAATCCCATCACTTTCTTAATACTTGTTTGTTTAAGTTGAGTCCTCTCAGATGTTTTAATTACTAATTTGAAAATATACATATTTGTCCCCACTGCCCTGCAGTTTTATGCCTCTGCCACCCACTACAATTTCAAATTAATTAAGTTTAATACTTAATATTTGTTGTTCACGAGAATGGGACAGATGGACAATTAAAATTATTTAAATAAACATATACAGAGTGAAGCCTGAACAAGACATGGAGACATCACGGTGTCAAACCGATGTCAAAGTCACATCAGCCCCCGAGGGACCGACTGAATAAGTCATCTCCTGCCGACAGACGGGAGTGAGCAGAAACTGGAGGGATTCTGCTCATTGACCGGATATTAATGGCTTCTCCCGGTGATTTAGTGCCGATCAGGTGATGGATCGGGGACACCTTCACTGTGAACCCAAGCATTTTGGCGGCTCCATTCAAAAGCAATTAGCCCGTTACAAAGGAGTGGTTCTGGCAGCGAGAGGCTGTGAAGGGAGCCCGGGTGGGACATCCAGAGGAGACTGACAAAACGCTGCTTCAAGATGGACACGGTGATGAGATATGTGACCAGGGAGGAAGGTGGAGGGACGTTTCCTGATTTAGTGCCAGGGGCAGCTCGCGAGGACACAACTGAGTGAGCAGGTGTTGCTCTGGCTTTAATTTAAGGCCCTTTCATAGAGACGGGGCCACGAGTGACAGGGAAAAGGTGAAATCCATCATTTTTGTACGTGGATAACTGAAAATAAAGTTTTATTATTGAATAAAACTGCTGCAAATGACGTCCTCTCGTGCCCTGACCCTTTATAACGAGGGCTGACAGCTCCCTGGTTGCTGGGTGGTCATAAACCCTGCCTCCTCCAGGTTAGTGGATGGGACATGGTGTGGTCTTTCAGTTTGAGATCACCACTGAACAGACTCACTTCTCGATAGTTGGAGGAAGTGGACTCACGTCGTCCATCTTTATTTACAGTCAACAGTCCAGACTTGAGAAATCAAATGAAGAGCTCCTCACGGTGTTTCCCTCGTCTCTTCACAATCAAGCCTCCACGGCCTGTAAACATTTCAATATTCATTAGAGTGGCACAACACAAAGCCAGCGGGCCCCCCCCCCCCTCCCACCCACTTAATTAAAGCAATTTATAAATATTTCACATGATAATTACAGAGAGGAGCAGAACTGAGGAGCGACACAGATCCTATTTGCTGAAAATACGATTAAAATCAACACTGTGAGGGAAATAACAGTTTTCCAATATCTGTATTGATCGCTATGGAGGCAAATATCGCATGTGAATGATGAATCAGTGGACGTTTCATGCAGTGAACCGTTCCACTACGTTATAGACAAACTCTTCTATCCATCCGTTAGGTTTCTGCTTCCATTCCCTCCTCTTCCCCATCAGCCAACTCCTCACACTGCTGCCAAAGATCCAAACCAACGTCCACTCTCCTCCCTCCTGATTAAAAACTACAGAGACTCATCCTCTTTAAGAAGCCGCTCACCATCTATTTCTTATATTTCTTACATTAGCATTCATCCGCCCGCGTTGCTTTAAAAACAGATTTAAGGATTCCTTCTACTTTTGAAAACTTTTGGCCAACTGGTTGCCGATGGGGAAAGTGTCTCACGCCACTGGACTGGATCTGTCGCTGATGGAATATTTCTTCTGTCCTTGAGGCAAAGAGTTCGAGCTGCCAAAAAAATAAAAGATGTGAAAAATAAGAAGAAGCGCTGATCCTGCAAACGTCAGCCATGACTTGGTTCATACTGGACGCTGGCCAGTACGAGCTGGTGGCCAATTGAGCCGCGGGGGCAGTTAGGTGCTAAGTGTCTTGCTCAAGGGCACCGCAAGGGGAGTTTGTAAAGTATCACCCGTGAGTCCGCACTTTGTTTAATCAGTTTTCCAGCTGGAGCCCCCACACTTCAATCTGCTCCTCTCCAATATAGGCAGCTGCTGTCCAAATGGAAAAACCAGCGTTTTAATAGGTCTACCTTAAAATAGAAGATAGTCACAGACGCATAACGAACACATGCACATCTCCAAACAGCTCAGAGGCCTAAAGGATTATGAAAACATAATATATGATGGTCCTTGTATGATTATTGACATTTATTTTAAACAAACAGGAAATTATTTGCAGTTTATGCCACTTGAGATGATCGTCCTGTTTATGCACATCTACATTCTGAGAAATAATAAATTAGGAAACCTAGAAAACCAATTCCAGAAAATGTAATCAAACGGAAACTAATTACTGCATAAAACAAATGAAATAAGTATATCGCAATCAAAGTGGTTCTCAGGGAATCCTTCTAAAGAAATTCAATATATGGTGTTATGATAATAATGTTACCATGAAAGTACAAAATCATAAATCAGCCCTTTATATCTCCACAGAAAGAAAGTCTTCTTCCACAGAGTCCACAAACCAAAGTAAGTGGCTCTGTAAGCAACCAACGAGTTTTCAGAAAGTGCCATGAATGGAACTATGGCAGAAAGAGGCAGAATAATCAGTTATCAACTTGTTTGGTCTATTTAGTGTTTTTTGTCGCACATGCATGAATGCATCAGAGCAGGAAACACGAATCCTCCCGGGTTTCGTTACCTTGATGGTTGAGGGTTAAGCGTCTTGCTCTCGGGCATCTTAGCACCAACTGCTGACGTCTGGGAATACGAAGAGGAATAATTCATCCTCGCTGGGATTTCAGCAGAACAACACTGTGTGCTGTTTGCTGTGGTGTTTTCTGACCTTCGGGGCGTCTGCAGGCAACAATCAGCCGATTGTTTACTGAAGAAAATAGCACCACAAACTTATTTGGAGACTTAAGACAAATGTGCTGCTCTGTGTTATTAGCTCTGTACCGACGCAAGTGTACAAACACGAGTCCGCAGGTCAGGCCTGGAGGAAGTGTACCTCATTTATTCCTGTGCTGCTCGATGCTGTGCTTAATAAGCCGGAGCAGTGTGCGTCTTCACAGCCTCCAACACCCTCACATGCACGACTGAAAAGAGCAGAGAACTCAACACCAGTTTGTAAACTGCTAAATAAAGTTATGCTCACATAAAAACACCCCTCACCCACCTCCTCGTTTTCCAGCGCCTGGAAAGTATATTTTTGAGACATGAACCCGTTTCTCTGGCTCTTGCAGCTGTCAGAGAGATTTTCTCCGACTGTTTGCTTTGTTCAGCTTGTTACCTCGGTGAGAGCAGCACTTCTTGGCAACTTAAAAAAATAAAGACTCAGCCTTTCGCTCATTTCTGCAGTAAAGGAGGAGGAAACGCTGCAATCTCAACTCCAACAGCCGAGCGAAACCTGGAAGCTGCAGAGGATTGTGCCAACATTAGCACGGCCCGGGTCACGGCTGCTGATAAGAGCGGCTGTGAGGAAACTCCGGCTGCCACAGACACGGTGAGAGCCGAGCTCTGCACAGGACGGGACGGTGTCTCACCAGCGAGGGGAAAGAGGACAGAGATAAGTGAATGTGTTGCAGAGGTGGAAATAAGAATTTCAACAAGCGAGGATGATGCGAGCTGCAGAAACTAAAAATACGCAGGTATCATGCATTTTTTTATGCTTTGAAGGTTTGGAACTGATAAGAGACTTTAAAAAATGGATGTGACAGGAAACAAATTGTATATTCTCTACATTATGTCTTACAGATTTGGATACGAAACCAACCGGCAACATTGCATTATGATTTCTAAGTTGCAACCTTAAGTTAAAGTTTTGTTTCTGTCCAATAATAGATGAGCACTAAACCCTGCAAAGTTGTGTCCTGCTGGTTTCAGACTTCAGGATATTCAGGCTGATTTGACGCCGTTTCAGCCTCAGTCTGGAACCTCCGTCGGTACCAATGTTTGGTCCAGATTATCTCTTCAGGGCCGCCCCGTTAATTATCCAAACAGTTTGATATTCAGGGTTTTAAATCCGGTTGATTTCGTCAGCAGCTGAGACTAACATCAGCTCCAGTTGACAGATATAACCGACAGCTAAAATCTCCCCTGATGAACAGATATCTTCTTATCCAGACTCTTCAGCCCGTCTGCAAGGTGCCGCTCTCCATTTACACCTGCTTCCCCATCAGGTCACATGAGAGACGGGAGGTGGTGCATCGCTGCCTCTGGAGCAATAATCTTCAGAAAATCCTGTTGTGTGTGTGATGCACCATTGTTTTCTAATCATGTAGTGTGAGTAAGATTATAGAGAAGATTATCTGCAGATTCTCCTTCCCCTAGATTTCAAAAGTCTGAGCCCAGCTTCAGTAGAGTAATATTAACAAAGTTGTAAGTTTCTCTTTATATTAAATAAGAGCAGTCTTAAACAAACCCAACCCTGTCAGTATATAAACATGCAATGCATTGAAATATGCACTAAAGGGCATTGGACATATTTACGCAGTGTAAAGTCAGTTTTTAGTTCACTTCACTGATAACATCGAGCAAAACAAACTTCTGTCACATCCACAGAATCATCTTCAAGCTATGAATCAATTAATATCGTCCTTTTTGAGGTTTAATGAGATTTTTTTTATCTGCCTCCCACCATCTAATCAACACACCGACCATTAGCAGAGCTGCTCCAGGCCACTGGGCTCCTACTGGCCAAGTCTCTGCATGTCCCCCTTCACTCTCTGGTCATTGCTGCGATTGTCCGAAAAAAGACGTTGAACTCCTGAATTTATATAAAAGTCATGTAGACAGAGTTCAAAAACTACTTGGGATAAAAAAAGGAGAGACAGGGAAACCTATTAATCAACAAGGTCATTCCCAGTATTTTGTAGAGTTGGAACCAATCAGATTAAAAAGTCTGATAGACAGGGAGCCTCTGGCCGATGGGGAGATAAAACTGCTCGTCATGTCGATGTTGAGGCTCTGGCTCAGAAACGGCACGATTTATGTCCCCGTCCCAATCACCTCCCATCCCCTGAGCGTCCAGCGTGTCACGGAGACGATGATAAAGGAAAGGTCTAAATGCTGAGTGGGTAGCTAACCTTGGCAGTGACTCCGGGGACCGGGGCCAAGCCAGACTATTAGGACGAGGAGGATCCCAGATGCAGCTGTAAACCCTCCGCTCGTCCCTGCGTGGCCAAAACAACAATCTGCTGCTTTCAGAGAGCGACCGTGAATTCATCAGGAAACACAGGTTCGCCAAAGTGGAGCAGATTAAGTGGAGGCAGGAAAAAACAGTGGGGCTGAGTAATATGCTGCAAATAAACACACTTCAGAGACGTATTTAAAGAAGCCAGGACTGTTGTGTGGACTTATTTCATATTTGTGTAAGTGGGAGAAAAATAGGTTCATTCTGGCCGAGGAAATGAGCAACAGAGCAAATAAGAGTCTGATCAGATCGGCTTGTTTGGTGCAGTCTCGTAAAAAATCATCCAAGCTGTCGTGTTGAAGCCTCAAGTTTGACATCTTGGTTTTTTTAAACCAGAAGTAACCACATTTGGAGGAGCAGGGGGCGGAGCCTGGAGCATAATTTACTAAATGAACATCAGATGTATTGGAGAAGACTTGAAACTAGAGATTGAAAAGTTTCTGGGTTTGAGCTAAATTTATTAACTTGGCACAATTAAAAAAAAAAAACTACATGTTTACACATCAAGAACAGATGGATCAACACTAATATTCATTTGCAGTCACGTTTCAATCCAATATTCACTGTTCATTTGAGAGTATTTCAACTCCGAAGAACAATATCTGTTTCTTAAGCTGCTCTTCACAATCTAGCCGTCATTTTAAGCTTCACTGACGTTGACTTGTCCTAAAAGTTTGATGAAGCCACATTAGTCAGGCTGTAAAAACAAAGAATTAGAAACCAGGTAATTAAGAAGATCAAGAACAAACAACTTAGTGAAAGTCCCATTAAACCACAACTGAGCTAAGGAGGTTGAAAGGCTTCATGAAGCTGTAGAGTTTGATATGATCCTCCATGTCACACAGAGTTGGATACTGAGTGGGAGCAGAGGTCAGTTGAGGTGAGGACTTGTGTCACATCTGGATTCATCAGCAGGATCCAGACAGCAGCTTATTCAGAGGTGACATCTCATCTGTCACCTCCGCCACAGGCTCAAAGGCACTGAGCAGTTTGCAGACTCCGACGAAAACTTATAACTTATAAATCGAATGAATAAAATCCATCGATCACATCAATCAATCAATAATCCGTCGAAGAGTGAAAACCAGGTTGTTTAACATGGTGAGAATTAATTAGCTTTAAACCTCTTTACAGAGCTCCATCTCAGACCCTGATTGTTCCGGCGCCCGACTGACGCTTACGAGTTGAACGACACGTGTTCTTGAAACTGTGCACAGCGGGATTCGAGGCTCCCCCGTTCGCTAAGTGTGCCAGAGGTGTTGCTCAATCAGAGGCGACGTGCATTAAAAAGTCGGAGCACACACAGGATTCTAAAGTTCTCTACAAACGTGGCAGCTGCTGCTCGATGCTCACATCAACTGAAGAGTCTGTAACACCCGGCGAGTTTTGAAGTATTTGACACACATATCGTCGACCTCAGAGATTTCTTAGACAAGAATAACCTTCTCAGCTGCCATAGTCGCGACGCTAGTGAATCACAACAATGTTCAATGCACCAACATTTCCGTTAAAATAAAGATTTTGTGAACGCAGCTCTTGTCTCTGCAACAGAATATAAAACACGACTCTGCAGGTTCGAGAGGAGACCAGACAGGTTAGGCTGCAGAACATAACTTTATAATGATGAATTCATTAATTCATTAATCAGTCTGGTAGAGTTTAAAGCTTTAAAAAGATTACGATTCTGAAAGCCTCTAATAACATTTAGACTAAACCTGGAACTGAATTTGTACATTATTAACCTCCTGGGGGGGGGTTATCTCAGGAAAAGGCTGCTCTCCTATTGGCTGGGGGCTCTGCCTGTTGACAAAGTTGTACAGACGAACCACACAGCGGCAGAACACACACGAAAACATATATAACCAAATAAAGTGAAGGAAGGATGATGTCGCACATCCTCGCTGCTCGTTTGTATCGAGAAAGAGAAGAAAAGAAAAAACATTTCTGTGAAAGGAACTTGAGCAAACTCTCGGATACAGTCTGAGGAATCGATATCCTTGCTCCGCGGATAAGAGACGGCTTTAAATGGGGAGAGAATTGATTGGAAATATGTGGATGGTTAATGCCCTCATTAGTATTCTCTGGACGCAGTTTGAGATCACGTTCGATACGAGGCGCAGAAACGTTCTGCCGCGGCCTCGTGAAACGATTCAGTCTGAGGAACCGATTTAGAGACACCGGCCCGAGACAAAAGTAGAACAATGATCTTTACGCTTCATCACGCGAGTCGATAAATAACCAATGTAGGAAGACATCGGGGCCGAGGAGTTTTCCTCCAGGGAGGAGATAGACTCGGCTCAATCCGCTCAAAAGTGTTTTGTTCGCCGGCCGAGACGTCGTCTCACACAAGAGCGTTAACGGGGAACACGAATGCAAAGGTGACGGAAACATAATTACAACAGAAGTGAGCAACAGCGGATGTCGACAATGAAACGAGCAGTTACTCAGTTGTCCTTGTGGTTGTGTTTTCATTGTGTGTGGCTTTTGTCGTTGTGTTGTTCCTTTTTACAGGCCTCAGCGGTGGCGGTGCAACATATGCAGTGGCGTCGCAGCCTATGAGGATGTGTTGTGGCCTTTGCGGTTTGCGTTGTCGCATTTGCATTCGTGCTCCCGTGAGACGTCTTGGCCACAAATTAAAAACAACACAAAGATGAGGCCCACTGAACACAAGAGAAGCACAGTTATCCAGAGGATCCAAACAGGACAAAGGACGACATAAGAACCTTGATATCACTAAGCCTGAGATTTCTACTGAAAATAAAGAGAGGAAAGAGGAAAATAACATCAGATAAAACACTCATCTCTCTGCATTAGTTAAAAGCCCATAGAGGCAGGGTTAGGGATTGACTGGAGGACGGAGATCGCCTCAGAGCTGAACTCTGCATTAAGTGAATTACTAAAGTCCGCACAGGAAGAGATAAAAGCATGAATTACTTTTTCAAGATCACAGAAGGTTAGAGAGAAGTTCATCTGAGCTCTAATCCAGAACAAACCACTGACCTCTTAACTACAGACAATCTATATCCAAAGAAAGCAGCTTATAGATATGTGACAAGTTTGCTGATTATGTATTTTTGTCGTCTCATTTTTACTGATGAACAGTAATTTAAGTGCAAACCATGGTTTCCTGGGTCGATGATAGTCACAACCTTGGTTATCTCCACCCGGGAGCTTATGTTCTCTCCCCTGTTTTTTTGTTAGTTTGTTTTTCACTAGGATTACACAAAAATACTTATCAGTTATCCACAAAACTCTATTAAAAAAGGGGACATGTGTAAAAAAAAAAGAGACCCATTCAATTTTGGAGCAGACGAGGGGCGGATCCAGGTATTTAGTTTCACTTTCTTGAGCATCTTCCAGGGTGTTTACTCAACATTTTCTCCATTTCCCCAGAGAATAAGTCATGGATCTTGACGACAGAAATCAGGCACATTAAGGGGGACTTAAATTTAAGAGGACAGTTGGGCCTTGGCGGAGGTGTGAGCTCTGCTGAGTGTCTTTCGAGTTTTTCTTTCATTTGTCAAAGTCTCAGGGAGATTTAAACCTGTTCTTGGCCAAGAGGCTGGAAAAGGAAGATTGCCAGGCAACAATATGGATATAATATACAACTAGAGTGGGGCACACCTCCGCCAAGGCCCAACAGTCCTCTTAAATCCAGCCAAGCTCCACCAAATTGTGCAAAATCAGCAAAGAAACAGTTCCCTAATGGTGCCTGTTTTTTTTCCGATCAGGATCTAAGTTTCGTGGAAATCGTTCCAGTAGTTTTTGTGTAATTTTGCTTTAAAAACAAGCAGAGAGGGGGTGAAAACATAACCTCCCTGGCTGAGGTGACTAGGAATTAACAGGTATCCATTTCTAATTAAGTGAAACCGATAAATAAAGCTCAAAAAAACATTGGGGGAGTGTTTTCCCCCGGATCCTTTACAATTGATTCGACCTTTGTTAACAAACGATGAATCCTGGGACACGAGGAGTCCACGTTCAGCCTCCAGCCGGAGCAAGTACAAGTGAATGAGCCAAAAGGGGAAAGAGAAGAAATAACCAAGATTAATTTTCAGCTCAATGAACTGGCTCGTAAAAACCAAGGACCTTGCAAGGCCTCCGTCTAAATCAATCTGCACTGTACACAAATCAGACATGCTCTTTTATCACCTCATTTGCTAATAGGCTTTCTTTACACTCACTGGCATTCACAGTGGTGCAAAGGGCTGAAGTCGTCCCAGTTCTTATTCTTAGTGCCGAGCAGTGGAGCCACTTTCCAGAGACACACACACACACACACACGCACACGCACACACACACACTGCACTATGGTTACCAGCTGCTGTGAAGGTGTCTAGTTACCTGCCTGCTTAACATGCGAGCTCCTGCAGACGTAGTCGTCAGAAGCCAGAGCAGCTTCCAGCAAACACAATTCATCCTCCTTCACAAATCGAGCTCGTTGGCTCCGGGAGGTCAAGTCTTCGACACTGAGGCCAAATGAATATGAGCCAGGAGGCGATTATACAGAAGAGATAGAGTAGAAGAACACCCACGCAGAAAAAGATTGGTTTGGCCCGGAGTCGGCCCACACTGAGCTCTGTCACCCGGAACATAAACCACCTGGATTGATGGCACCTGGGCCGTCGGCTCCTGTTTGCCAGATCTGGGTCACAAGTGAGCCACAGCAATGTTGCATGTTAACCTAACTTTAGGCTCATGTCCATTTTGTCGAGGCCAGAAGTGGCACATCATCGCCTGAAGGTGCCCACATCCGTATACTGTCTGGTGCCAACTCACAACATCAATATCTCAAAGCAAGTTGAGGTCAAGACCTCACAACATCAGGCTTCGTCCTTTTCTTGAAGAGACAACTAAAAGAGGCAAAGCACGTCGCTGCAGCACGTACACCAAAACAAACTCAGCAGTCCAGGTACTTTACTGAAGCTTTCTTCGTACAAAGTTAAACAAACAAAATGAGTTCGGTAATCTTATAAAGAACCGTGGATTGGATGAGCACCTTGAACAAAATTTCAAGGAATGGCTCCAACAATAGAGAAACCCAGAAGTTCCCATAGTGATTAAACACTTGGGAGAAGAAACTGTCCTTTAAACCAACAGAACCAGAACCATGTGCCTCGACCGGTGGTGAGTGAAGAACAAATGGAGGAGAGAGCAGCAGACTGAGATGGTGCATGTGGAGTCAAACTCACCTTCACTGCCTCCGCGTGTGTGACCTTCTCGAACACTTTGTCATTGACTCTCATGATCTGGTCCCCGATGCGCAGACCCTCCTTCTCCGCCAGGCTCCCGGGCTCCACCAGCGACACGTAGATCCCGACCCCGTGCTCCGAGCCGCCGCGGATGCTGAAGCCCAGGCCCTCGTTGCTCTTGTGCCGCTTCATGCTGACCTGCCGGATCTCCCCCGGCGGCTCGTGGATGAAGTTCCTCCCGAGCAGCGGCACCAGCGGAGACGTCCCGTCGCTGCTGGTGCTGAAAGTGTCCGGGGACCCCCGCAGCGCCACCTGGAACTCCGCGGGGTTGCTCGGCGAGAAGTGCCCCGGAGGCGGAGTGGGGCTGGCGCTGGGGAAGTCGCCCGGCGGGGGGTCGCCGGTGCCATTGCTCGCCGCTAAATCCGACTTCAGGTAGAGGCCCTCCGAGGTGTACTGCTCGAACAGGAGCTGGTCGGAGCGGGGGATGACGAGCCGCAGCAGGGGCAGCAGCTGCCGCTTGCTGGGCGCGTTGAGGATGACGTGGAGGGTCTGCACCAGGTCGTACACGTTGCGCTTGGAGTGGTACACGTTGAGGCAGTGGATGAACTGCTCCCTCTCGAAGTCGCTGAGCAGGAGGTTGAGCGCGTTGTGCAGCTTCCGCACGTTGGCCGACAGCGTCCGCGCGCTGGAGGCCACCGAGTTGGCGGAGGAGCTGAGCGACACGCGCTCCAGGTCGGTGCTGCTCATCCTAGCGGCGCGGCCGGGACGCGGCGGCGCCACGCTGGTGCGGGGGTTAGAGAGCGACGGGACCGGGCATTACGCGCGGGCGGTGCGGGGCTTGGCATCACGACCACTGGGGGACGCGCGCTCCGGCCGCATCCATGACCGATCCCCACCCCCCCTCCCCACCCCTTCACTTACAATCCCGCCGATAGATCCGAGAAATGCGCAACTTCCACAAGTCCGACCGACAAACTAACCAGCACTTACCATCATTTAGAAACCATCACGCTAATTGGATTCTGCAAACTTCGTGTGCGTAACGGTGCGTAAGAGCCTCGTCCCGCTCCGTCAGAGCTTATCCGCAGGTCAGGTGTCCGCCTCACCGACAACACGCTCCCGGGCCGAGCCGAGCCGAGCCAGGAAACTACTTCCACTCGGTTACGCACGAAATCCAAATAAGAAAAAGCCAAACAATCCCTGGACGCAGAGAAAGAGAAAACTTGTGTTTACACTCCCGCGGTGCGTCCGGAGGAGCTGCTCATATCCTGCTCACGGTTCCAGTTCCAGACGAAGTTCGGAGGAGGACCGGTTCCTATCCAGCTGGATTCCTCCGGTTCGGTGGTGTTCTCTACGATCCGGTGAAAGTGGAGGTGACCCGCGGCTCCTCCTCTGCTCCTCCTCAGTTTACTACAGAGACTGAGGAGCGCGACAGATCCTCCACCTCGCAGCGTCCTCCTGCAGGAAGTGACGCAGCAGCCAGCAGCCAGCAGCCAATGACAGACGGCACAGACACGACCGCGACCACGTTACTAAAAATAACACATTGATGTTAAAGATAATTATTTCATCTTCGAGTTTTCACATGTGCAAAACAGTAGAAATTATTAAACAAAAACCCAAATAGAATAACACACAGACAACAGAAGATAAATAATAATAATAAATGTGCAACAATAAATTAAATGTATCCTCAATAAAACACATTAGCACAACACACAACAACCAATAACAATGTAAGGATAGTGAGGACAAGAGGAGGAGGAAAAGGAGGGAGAGAGAAGAGAAAGCAGAAAATAGAACGAAGAAGAGGAGAGAAGAAGGAAGGAAGAAGAAGAGGAAGAGGACATAAGAAGGAAGGAAGAAGAGGAAAGAGGAAATAGGTAAGAAAGAAGAAGGAAGAAGAGGAAGAGGAAAGAAGAAGGAAGGAAGAAGAAGAGGAATAGGAAAGAAGAAGGAAGGAAGAAGAGGAAAGAGGAAATAGGTAAGAAAGAAGAAGGAAGAAGAGGAAGAGGAAAGAAGAAGGAAGGAAGAAGAGGAAAGAGGAAAGAGGTAAGAAGGAGGAAGAGGAAAGAAGAAGGTAGGAAGAAGAGGAAAGAGGAAAGAGGTAAGAAGGAAGAAGAGGAAGAGGAAAGAAGAAGGAAGGAAGAAGAGGAAAGAGGAAAGAGGTAAGAAGGAAGAAGAGGAAGCAGAAAGAAGAAAGAAGAGGAAAGACGAAGGAAGGAAGAAGAGGAAGAGGAAATAGGTAAGAAAGAAGAAGGAAGAAGAGGAAGAGGAAAGAAGAAGGAAGAGGGAAGAGGGAATAAGAAGGGAGGAAGAAGAGGAAAGAAGTAGGAAGGAAGAAGGGAGAAGAGGAAGCAGAAAGAAGAAAGAAGAGGAAAGACGAAGGAAGGAAGAAGAAGCCGTGGTGACCAGCGTCTCGGTGAATGATGCTTTTATTATCAATCCCATTTCTCTGTGTCGATTCCAGTTTATGGTCACAATGAATCAGTGTCATCTGCAACGTTATTGATGAATCTATAACTTCTCTGAGATCAATGGAATTATCATTTAATCAGTTAATTATCATAAAAACTAGAACAAATTAGTGTTTCAAGTTAACAGAAATCAAAGTGACATCTGAAAAGTGGTGAAACAGCAAATATTCAAATGTCGTTATTTGTTATATCTGTGTGTAGGAGCAGAGGGAGGCCGTGTACATACGTGTGCACGTGTGTGTGTGTGTGTGTGTGTGTGTGTGTGTGTGTGTGTGTGTGTGTGTGTGTGTGTGTGTGTGTGTGTGTGTGTGTGTGTGTTTGACGTTGACTGATGGCAGCAGTTAGCAGACGTCACCGCTCGGGAAACACTGACGAGTGTGTTGCACTGGACTCGCTGCACAACAAGGGAGACATGCAGGAAGTCCAGTGAGGGAGACAGAGAGGGAGTGAGTGAGAGAACGAGAGAGACAGGAGGACAAACACAAGGGGAGGGAATGGACACAGTGAATTCTGCATGAGCGTCCACGAGGCCCGAGGATCTGGGCTTTTAATCAGTTTTCAATTTAAACTGCAGAAAGTGATGGAATCCAGGGTGGAGATGAATTATCTCATAATGTGTTAATGCAGAGACGGCCGCTCTGAGCTGGAACGTCAGTATCTGCCACAGACTGTGATATCTGCTCCCTGGAGCCGGTCAGACCCGGAGGAGCCCTGAACCTCCAGAAAAGATTCCCCCCCCCCCCAACAGTAAAGCAGAGACGAGCGAATGGCCACATTTCATGGTTAACTGGTCGTTCTGCAGGTTTAACGAGGCTTGAATGCTGCAGGTAATCGACTGTGACGGGTCACGAGGGAACAGCTCGGCAGAGTCGTCACTTTTCATCAAATTTAAAGATAATTAAGTCTTTAACACCTGGAAATAAATACAAAAGATCCAGTTGTGTTCAAAGCTGCAGCAGCTGATTTATCTGTAAATCATCACAAAGACGTCAGTCAGAGTTTAGCTTGTGGGATATTTTAGCATCTTTCAACCAATGGACGACATGACAGCTCTTAAAGTGAAGCCCAATCATCTCTATCGCCCCCTGGTGGCACAATGAAAATGATGTAGGGCCCCTCCAAGACCCTTGAGCTGCAGTGTAGATCATAAACCCCGCCTCCTCCATGTTAGCAGATTGGACGTGGACGGAACTAAAAACTCAAACATCATATAACTTTTTCTCAAAGACGATGTTGGTTGTTTGAAGTTGTTCTCATCACACTGATGTATGTTCAGGTGTTCATGTTCATGTTAAAGCGTTATCCTCTAATCAATTTGTGCTTTTATACAAATTTGCAAAGGAAAATAAACAAATATAGAAAGTACTATATTTGTACAACTGAAGTACAAAGTTTAATTCTTAAATAAAATACAAGTAAAACACACATCAAGGTGAGACCCAGACTCCAGATTCATTTATCTCCCATCAGACCAAAACCCACATCCTGCGTCTGGAGCTCAGATCTGAAACTTACTGTAATGAAATGTGTCGCTATGGAAACAGCTTTGGTCCAAGTTCACAATCCTTTTCAGGTGATGTCATGAGAAACGTCCTAAAAACCCGAGAGGGTCTGAGATGCTCCGGCTGCAGGGAGGTGACACCTTCACACTGGACTCACACCTCAACGACCCCCCGGTGATTAACATTAAAATAAAACCCGGTCTATTGAGCTGAAGGGACGAGAGCTTCATTCAGAGACTCGGTGCTGCGCTGCGACATTTAGCTGATAAGGATTAAGTATAATTACTTTCTCTTCGTGCGGAAGGAGGCACGGATTTAACGTTTTGAGATATATTTTATGCACAATTGTGACAACGACTCGACGGTGAGAACTAAAGCTCAGGTGATTCAATTAAAGCTTAAAGGTCTGTGTGAAGTCTCATATTTAATGCGACGTAATTGGAAGAGTGTCTGAAACAATGACTTTCAACCGTTTCCCCATCAGCCTCCATGGAGACTTATGTGACTTGTGGTGTAAAGGCAGCTTATCATTGACTTACAGCTGCTGCAGCTGCACACGGGCGGGAAGATGTGGTGAAGATCCAACTGAAGACACAAGAGGAACAGGAAGAAAGTCCAAGGACACCAGCAGAAACGTGTGGGGGGACAGAAATAATGTGAGACACATCAGGACATCAGTGTTTTCTGTGGTTGTTTCCCTTGATTACACTGAATTAGAATTTTTTAATTTGTGCAGAAATAAGCTGATGTGAAATAGACATGTATTCTCTATAGATGTAGAAACAAATAGTTGTAAATATAAACTATGTATGATATAAAAAAGGTCTACTTTGTGTATTTTCACATTTTTTCCAATTTGATTAGAAAATATAAATCTTAGAAAAAGAGTTGTGATCTATATATTTGTGTTTGTTTATGTTTGTGAACACATCCTGGTTTGTACGATGTGATTGAAGCCAGAGGTGAGTTCAGTTCTTTTTTACATAAAGGTTTTATTTATTGCAGAACTTTGAAAGGTCGGACCGACAAAAACTTTCAGCCTTTAAAAGCCCGAAGACGTAACTTATTTCTCCTTGACCCAAACTTTCTCCAATTCCAACCAGATATTGGAAATAAGGAAATCTGAATAACTAAACCAACTCATTTCTGTGGAGGCCGCGGTGTCACTCCAACATCATATGAGATATTTAAAGATGGTGGTAGAACCGTTTGCTCTCAGCTCCTGATCCCTCACCCTTCTCAACACGACACTGATCCTGGTCCATAAAAAGCCTCACTGTGCTTGTGAGTGATTGATCATCTGAGCTGAGAAGCTGCAGTAACGGTTCACTTACAGACCGTTTACACAGAGGCAGCAGACTTCAGGCCCGTCGGAGGATCTGCAGGGATAAGACTGGACATCAATCACGAGTCGCTGCGGCGCTGCACGATCTGCAGATTCACATCAGCTGAGACGGAGAATCTGCCGGAGCCGAATGCAGACGCCCGTCACTCTGCTGCTTCAGGATGTGCAGAGTCATGGGTTCGCTCTTCACTTCAGATGATGATGAGTTTCGAGAAAATATGAAGAAAAAAAAAGAAAGACCTCCTATCTCTCAAACTTCAAATAAAAATGAGGTTTTCTTGACAACAGAGAAGTTAATTTCACCAAAACGTGCACTTTTAACCTTGCAGCATCAGATGTGATGAAAAGTAAACTGTACAAGAAGTTTATTTCTTTCTTTTAAGTTGGATATAAAGAGTGTGCAGGAAAAGAAGTGACCCCCAGGGCCTCCGTGTTAAATAGAGGAAAAACACAGTATATGAGCAACAAGCTGAGGAAAGAAATAAAATGCTCCTGCTGATTTTGTAAAAGTAAAAACATATTTTGCGATGATATTTTGCAAAGAAATGCAGGATAAGTGCAATTTTATAATTTAAAACTGTACTGATTTGGCTAAATTTGATGTGTATATATGTTATTTGTGAGTAGAAACCTCCCTCACCAGCGTGTAAACATTTATAAAAGCTGATGTACGATAAAGTCTCCAGCCGGCTCCGTGTCCTCCAACTCTGAGGGAGCAGATTATCTGAGGAGATATTTGTGAAACAGATTTCAAAGTAACTAACAAAGATGATTTTGTCAGCCGGCGAGCGGAGCCCCTTCATCTTCTCGTCCTTCAATCCCCCTGCCTCTCCTTTAATTTCTCATCTGAGAGACCACACGATGGAGGCTGACACTTCTCTGATAGATAACAGCCCGCAGCTCCGAGCGGGAGCCAAGGTCTCCGGCTGCTCGGATGAATCCAGCTCTCGAGTGATCAGAGGAGTCGTCCATGGATCACCTGCCTCCGAGGTGGAGGAGGGAGGAGGAGGGAGGAGGGAGGAGGGAGGAGGAGAGAGAGAAAATCCACCTCACCAGGTTTCAGACACAGAAAATAAACGTCAAAAACTGTCCCCTCTGCATTTAAAACAGCAGGGTTTAGATACACGTCGCTGCTGATTGGGCGACACCTCGGACACGCCCACCAAACGAGAGAAAACGTAAATCGAAACACGACGAACACGGTTTCCAGGAAACACGTCGTTCAACCGGGGAACCGTAGAAAAACTGCAAAACGTTTTTGAGATCGAACGAACCCCAGGTGAAGCGATACGTTGGAAAGCAATTGACCAATCACAACAAGAGAGGATCAGCTGGCCAATCAGAGCAGGGGGGCGGAGTTCTTAAAGAGACAGGAGCTAAAACCGAGTGTTTCAGACAGAGGCTGAACAGAGGAGCTGCAGCAGTGGACAGTCTGAGGAAAGTGATGTTATCTGAACATTAGAGCATCTAAACTTTTTCAATTAATGACACAAAGTCACGTAAAGGAAACGTCTCTCAGCTTCAAGTCCAACCTTTGATCGCACACATCCCTGAACACAGCAGGCGACGCCGAGCCTCACAATGTGAATACAGAGCAGAGAAACTGAAACACTCATCAGACTCTTTCAGACCAGTTTGTTGACAAAAAGCTAAGTGAGTCTCTTTTGAATCCGTCCCTCAGGCAACAATTAGTCTGAGAATTTATTCTTCATATTCATGGGGGGGGGGGGAGAGACGCAGGTTTGAGCCCCGGGCTGAACCGAGGACCACTACACCGCTAACACACACAACATCCCTCAGGTTAACCGCAGCAACACAAACCTGGGAAACACACACAGCTAATTATGCACCGAGGATTTAAAGGGTGTTGGATTATATCTGGAGTCTGAAACCATCTGGCAGCCGCAGTGAATCCCACACGGTGAAACTAGAACAGGATCAATGCAGGAATCCGTCTGTTTGCAGAGAAGCGAGAGTCTTATTGACACAGAGGTTTTCTGCAGGTTGGTTTAGAATTATGCTTTTTTTGTCAAATCCATTATTTCTCATGATTGGATTTTTCCATATTTACATTTATGAAAGACACAATCCGTAATTATTGATAACACAACAACTCCCGATCAGAAGTCAAAACACAAGGTGGTAGAGTCAGGTGTCTGGAACCGTTTATAAAAGGTAAGACTCCACAGATGAATGAATAAATCAAGTTTGACATCGTAAATTAATCAAAACTGCTTAGTTGTATGGAAACAGAAACACAAATCACAAAAACGACAAATAAGAAAACACCAAAGTAATTAAGAAAACTCAACAAATCACAAAACAAAGACAAAGACAAATTTGTGGTAGATGTGCGATAGATTATTTTTCTTTTTATTCTTGGCTCATCAGTCAATTGTGAAACACTTTGAATGAACGATTGAACAGATCAGTGCAAAGAAATTACTGAATAAATCTCAAAGAAGAAAAGAAAAGTTAAGAAACATACGATTCTTTAACGTTGCATCATAAACTCTGAAGTTTCCTCCTTCCACTGCTGATCGTCTCCTTCCTTTAGACATGAAAACCATTTCCTGGAACAGCATCTGTAACCTCTGCATTCATTAGGATCATTAGTGGGTTCAGACAGCGGCGGGTGGGGCTTCTGCTGCCCCCTGGTGTTGGAAGGATCAACACATCAGGCCACAGGTGAGATCGATGACAAGCGAGCTGAAGCCTCGAATCAAAAAAAAAAATCAACCCGACACAAGATACAGTACAAAACCTTCGCTGGAAACCTTTATTCAAAAACTTAGTGGGCAGGAAAATACTTTGCACTGGGTGAACGTGACACAACATGACTCACACAGTGCTCAGTCCCCTGCACAGTGGAGGTGGATTTGATTAATAACAAATAACTTTAATAAACAATTCAGCTTGATGAGTGCAAACGTACACGAGGAACTGATAAAACCACGTCAACTCATTAGTTTGTGCAGAAAAGTGGAAAAAAACAATTTAAAATCAACACTTTGTTTACATGTTTCTAAAAGAAGATGATGGATTATTGACTTTTTGTTCCCAGTATTTAATATTGTTGATTACTGGTGTTTGGCCCCTGACTCGAGGTCAGTGACGCAGGAGCCAGGAAACAACCAGCACTCGTCTTCTGTCGCCTCCATCCAGTTGAATAGCAGAGCTGTCATTGGCTGTATGGCTTAGATCCAAATTACTTTTAAAATAATGTTGTTTTTTGACCAACAGCAGAGAAATTAAAACCTCTACTTGTTGAAAGAAAAAGCGATTATCCAGCCCGATGTCCTTTAGCTATTCAAGGTGTTAGAATCGTCCGTGACACCCACTAGAATATGAAACGTCAAGTTGATTTAAATAGTTTCCGTGGGAGCTCAATGAGTCACTTCTGCTCTTTTATCTGTTGTGTTACCGTCAGTTGCTAAACAATAAAACTGTGACAGTGAAAAGATGAAGCAGAATATTTAGAGTGAATGTGAAGAAGCTGCAGGTTCAACTGGAGCCTGCGACTTTCACACACTGATCTCATGTGACTTGGATTGTTCCTCATCTGTACATCGCATCGGACATTTCACAAATCATTAATGCAAAATCATCCAAACACTGTAAAAAACCAAATGTGCCACAAGTTGGAAAAACAACTTCATCTTTTTTTTTTTTTGCCGGAGCCAATCTGCTCGAGCGTCGCAGATAAATCCTCCCGGGAGTCAAAGTGTCTGAAGACGAGTCGCACACGAAACGATTTTCGTATTTTTCACGGAGTTCGATGACAATCAGGGAACGACAGACTGACGCCGGCCTCATCCCGTCAAGCGTGGAGCGTTCCTGACAGATTCAGTTGTGATGGTATTGTGCTCATCAAGATCGTATCAGAGGTGCGTAAGAGTCAGAGCTACAGCGTCTGCAGAGCTCACTCAATAAACACAGAAAAAAACATGATGAAACTGTTTTTAAAGCTCTCACATTCACATACTCAGCCAAAACGTGTCATGTCCAACTTTTCACGGACACAACTGGACAGAAACAGGACGCAGCTTGATCTCAAGAAGCCATGAGACCTCTTCTTTAACAGACAGGTGAAGTATTTTATAAGGAAATAAGTATAAGTGTGGAAACGTACGAGAGCTGCATCACGATGGCGCAGAACGTAAAGCTCACAAATCAGCAGAGACACAGGTTTGATTCAGTAGACAAGTTAGAAACCATTTACTCATTTAGAAATATGTACACCATTGTTGTTTTGTCAGTCCCCCCGCCCCCCCTAGCACTACACAAGTAAACACCACTGATGCAGCAGCAATAAAAGAACAAAAAACCACCAAAGCATAATTTTACATTTCAGGCACAGCAGAGCGTTGGCAAATGTTCGAGCACGTCCACTGACGACACGGGTTATGGCTCTGTGTTGGACGGCGTCCACGGAACGAGGAGAGGTGGCGAGAACGCGACCTTGTGTCCTGAATCGAGACGACACCGGACACACATCCTTCAAAAATGAGCACGTGGAAAACAAGAGCTCCGGCGCCGCTCTGCATCACATTTGACGGGAAATCAGCGACTGCTCAACAGCGATGAATCAAACTCCTTCGAGTAGTAAGAAACAAATTCCACACGACTTCACTTGTTGGACAAGTCGCCTGTGAACAGGGGATGAATGAACGTCTGCGTGTTTATCGTCCCTGACACAGGAAATGATGACTCTGTTCATTTGTTGATCCGACTTCACAGCGACGGCAGATTTAAGGCTGCGCAGCGGCCTCAGATAATTCTCCTGTATCTGATTTAAAACAAAAATGGATTTAATAAAACTCAAGATGAGACTTTTAGTAGTGTTCCTCTGTGACACAAATGCAAAATACCCCCCCAAAAAATGAACAGAACAAATGTCTACATTCAATAATAAAACCAGGTGTCAGCTTGTTACAGACCTGAAATCTCTCAGGTCTGATTTAATCATCAAACTATTAAATACCTTCAAACTTTAACGACATTTAAACGTGACTTAAAAATCATGATTTCTTTCTACTGATGCTCTTAAGTTAAAGATAGAACAACCAGATTTCCCTTTAAACTGTGAGTTGTGTTTTGGTGTTAATACGATTCCTGCTACATGTGGAAAAGGATCCGATACGTGATCGATCTGCAGTGCAAAGATTTCTGGGGGTTCACAAATCTTCTAAATTAAGAGAAAACTACGATTAGAGTCCGTTTTAATCAGGTTTTAATCTAATTAAGACACACGTGAGGTATTTGGAACAGACTTTGTATAAAGATGGACGACATGACGGCTCCGCTAAAGTGTCTTGATCGCCCCCCAGAGGCTGGCTGCAGTATAGGCCATAAACCCTGTCCCCTCCATGTTAACAGATGGGACACTGACCAAACTAAGTCATTTTAGGTACTTCTTATCACAATGATGTTCGAGTAAGTTTCTGATAAGTTGATTCTGATGATTGACAGCTGAAACAGACTTGTGATTGGTCGAGCGCTCGTATCAACGGGACCTCCCCACTGCTGCTCAGACTCTGGCTTCATTTCTAGATAGTGGGAGGAATTAAACACCGTCGTCCATCTTTATATAAAGTCTATGATTGAGGAATCTTCTGCCTTTTGCTCTTCAGCAAGGCACTAGCTGCACTGGAACTGAGCACCTCTCCAGAACACTCAGGACGGCCCAGTACGGGGAGACGATGTCCTGAGAGGAAATAACAAAGTGCTGACTAGTCGTGACTAAACTTCACTTTAATACACGAGCACGTGTTCCCTTCATCAGAGCATCGAACTTCATCTCGCTGAGTGTGCTCCACCATTGGTTACTTCAACTTCACAGCCACGACTTCTGACTCTACAGGACTAACGAGGATCTACTCCTCAAATTGGGAAGAAAAACGAACGAGGGGGGGGAATCATAATTGTTGTAACCACACCCACACACACACCAGAGCTCGCACCGTTTCCCAGGTAATAAAGCAATCCCACTTTCTTCTTACTCGTCAGCTTCAGATAGTCAGTGATTCTCACAAAAGATTGTTTACATCAGAGACCAGCTCCAACAGAAACCTTTTCCTTATATAAAAATTAAAGAAAAAAGGAAAAACAGAATGAACTCCTGGATGGTGAAAGACGGTGGACACCACAGAGCCGCTGTCCTCCGGCCTGGACGGGGTTCTGACCGAGCAGCTGTTCGACTCATACAGGATCCTGTGCCCCCGATCGTTTATGACAGACGTCTCCCGCACGGTAGCGTCACTTGGGCGTCGAGCGCCATATGGGGAGAGGGTGTGCCTCCGTGTTGAAGATGTACTTATCCAGGCTGAGCAGCTCCGGGTCGTCGGAGAAGAGCAGATACAGGTACTTCAGCGTCTCGCCCAGGAAGAAGCTCTCCATCTTGTCCCGGGGCCCGGGGTTGAGGGGGTCACGGACGTTGTTAATGGACGTGTAGCCGCCATCGGGGACCTGCAGGAGTGGAGGTGTCAGGTCAGAGCGGTTTAATGAGGCAGAGAAAACCTCTGATGGTGCATGTTTGACTTTCCTTCAAAAGTCTGAAGTTTGACACATTAAAAAACCCACTGAAGCCAAGAGCAAATCTCACTTTGTCTTTTTTATTAAAAAGGAGACACACGATGTTTCTTTCCTCTCGTGTGATGTAGAGGTTTTTATCTGCAGAGTTGAAGAGCCTCCTCTGCCCCATGAGCAGACACAACTTTGAAACTCGGTGTTAAATTTCACTTCTAATGATTGTTAACTGACCTGGATTCTGTTCAAAGCCAAAACAAAAAAAACATAATTAAAATAAAAACTGCCGGAGTGAACGTAGTAATGCAATATGAGGAAAATAACAAGGCCACTTCTTCTTTGCAGTATTTGAACAGACAGGATAATTAAAATGGGAGATTAAAGTGAAGCTGGTACCTTCGTGTACTTATTGAAGCTCTGAAGAATGTCCCATCCCCAGTCTCTGTACTTTGTGTCGTTAGTGAATCTGTACATGTAGAAGAGACTTTCCACCGTCTCAGGTCTCAGCAGGTTGTGTCTGTCTGCCGGCTGCAGGACACACAGCATCGGTTATATCACAATATCAATTCATATTACAATTTAAAAGAAGCAATCAGATAGAAATCTGTTGTTTTGTTAGTTTTGGTTGACTCCTTATTCAACCATGTAGACTTTGATAAAGCACAAATCAAGAAAAAGCAACATGAGTCATTTAAATTAAAGATAAAATACAAGAGCAGACGCATTCAATTCAAAACAACAGACAGGTTGACACAGATTTATACAGATTCTGATTCTGTCATCGTACTTTGTGAAAAATAAAAATTGTTCTGAACATTTTAATGAGACTGGTTATTGCTCTTTGCGGGAAGAATCAAGACATTTTTTTTTTTTTAAAAACCTCCCGGGGAAGGATCTGACTCTGACAAGTTTGACAAACCAACAATTAAAGTTCCTTATCCTCGAATTGAGGAACAGAAGCACTGAATACTTCTCAAATAAATCCTTATTTAAGCAGATAAAGAATAATTAAACTGTACAAAAAGTCTGTCTGTACACGTTACATCCCTCAGCTGTCAAAAATAAACACACTAACAATCAGACACGGAGGCTCAGAACAACCTTCATCTTGAGTTTGAATCTTTTATGATGACTTTCATCATCATCTATTTTATTTTGACTATCTTTTCTTTTTCATTTTTATTTCTTTCAACTAAATCACAAAGAGATAGAATAGAAAAACTAGATTTTCCAATATTTCAAGTGTTAAATCCAAGTATCCAGTCAGTAGCCTTATTTAATTAATGATAAATATTAATGATGAATGAAAATCGATATATATAAATAAATAATAACAGCCTTACCTTGACGACGACGTCTCGCCCGTCGCTGGCCTGCAGGCTGAAGTGTGCGATCTCTGGGCTCAGTCCCGTCTCCATCTGCGTGTACATCTGGTGACACGTCTCGATCAGCTGCACCGCCAGATCCATGTGGTCCCCGGGGAGGCCGTTGTGGGCCCCGAGCGCCAGCGTTCCTGGCAGGAAGCAAACCAGGTGATCCTGCAGAGGAGCGACACGGGGGGCAGAGGTACAATCGTGAAGTCAAGGTCAAAGAAAGGATGACGTGAGGTTCAAGGTGATGTCAAGGGCAAACTAGAAAGAAGCAGTAATAGGAAGAAGAACTTCACTTCTGCGGTGTCTGCAGCTGGGAGTATAGTTGAGGCTCGGCTGCACAGCTTGCTCAGAGTTTGCACAGTGACTGATTCAACAAAAGCCAAAAGGATTAAGCCCTGATTGATTCAACAAGGTGGTCACAGTCTGCGCAGCACGTTTTGGCAATCAGGAGTTAGTGAGCTGTGTGCATGACTTCCAAACCACTGTGTGTCTAATCTATGTGCAGGTCCGAGGATAAATAAGGCGCCTTTGACCCTCTGACAACCCCCTGTGTTTCCCCACACTGACTATCGGCGAGCATCGGTACCATCTTAGCGTTGAAGCGGCCGTGGGACAGCTCTCCGACGAAGGTCAACCTGCCGGGACCCGTCTGCTTCACAAGGTGCTTCTTCACTCCCTCCACAGCCTGCAGGTAGTCCTCCAACAGACTGCACAAGAAACACACACGTCAAGAACAGAACCTTAGTCAGCGTGAAAAGATTAAAAGTGGTGTTGTAAAGTATCAACTTAAATATGAGCGTTTAAAGTAATCTTCTGAAAAGCAGGATCATATTTTGTACTTGGTGTAGCAACAACTTCTAAGCTGACATCCTGCTTTGAAACTCGGTGAATTACAGATGCTCCTTTAATGTTGTGTTTCTGCTCTGAAGTTCAAATCTATTTGATTCAACTTGACTACTTCTTTCTCACGAGAGCTTCAACCCAAGAGATGTAAAAAACGGAAATTACTCGTCTTCCGTCTTCCCCCCCTGCAGCCACTGTTTGAGCAGGTATTCGTAGTAGCTGTCGGCCCTGGCTCCCAGCGTGAACACTCCTTTGTGGGAGAACTGTCCGCTGTTGGTGTTGATGAACATGGGCACCAGGCCGTCGTGTTTGCCTGGCAGCTTGTGGACCAGCTTCATCACCTCGTCCACGACCTCCTGAAAACAAGATTCAGGCCAAAACATGAGAAAACAGTTTCCCTTCGCTTACTGCTCATGTGTGATTAATCATTGGAAAATTGATACGCAATTTCACACTTGACGAAATTGGCCTCATCAAAAGCTGCGTCTCAGGCTCGGGTTATGACAGACATTATTCAACTTCCTGTCAGGCTGGCGCTCGTTTCTGGAATCACTCAAACCCTGACAACACGACGGAGTGAAAGTAAATCCCGGCTCACGCTCGTCACTTCAATCCCACGAGCGTTTGCGAGCTGTACTTAATGTCGGATTCTAACGGAACTGAAACGCTCAATCTGAACCCAGGAAACATTGCTTAAACACTGCTTTTCACATCACATCTTTTCACAGTTCAAAGTAATGCAAATATAATTCATTCACTCACTCACACTGCAGAACACTTTAATATGACAGGAATCCTCCTGACCTGATACTGTGGCTCCTGGGTGAGGCGGCTCAGCTCTCTGAACTCCAGCTGAATGCTTGTGACCTCGGCCAGCGTGCTGTCAGACGTCCAGCGCGGGGGGTGGGCGGTTCCCTTCCCGATGTTCACGTCTGAGAATGGGATCTTTGAGGGAGTTTTGAAGGCCGGCATCAGCCTGGACCCGAGATCTTTCTTTGAGTGGGAAGAACAGAGAGAACTGAATAATGAGGGGAAATTGATTTACAACAAATCTGAAGACACAAGAGTGAACAGAAACTCTAAACACTAAAAGTAAGCTACTGCAGTTGTTTACTCATTTGTAGACTTGTAACATTTTATTATTAAGAGTTGTTTTCTTCATCGTTTAACAACTCGTTGCTGTTTTATTTCTAGGTTAGGATTTCCAACAGCGCTCATTGATCAGGAGGGTTTTTACTGGGAGCTGAATTATCTGCAGAGGTCTCCAGCTTTTCCAAAAACAAACAGACCCGATAATTAAAACCAGTTAAAACAATGAATTCTTCCAGAACGCCCACTGCTAACGACCTCTCTGAATATGTTCTGCACTTGCTCTGAACAGAAATAAAACATAACATGACATTGTAGAAGGCTTCCTTTAAGTTTATATGTTAATATATGTTAAGCTAAGTGATAATAACTTTCTCAAACTAAATGAGGATAAGAGACCAAAGGCTGAAAACACAACAAGTGTTATTTTAGACCAGGGTGTTACTATTTCATCCCAGAAACTTTGCTAAGCTCAGCAATTCCCAACGGAGCAAGATGCTGAAAATAAATCATTCATACTTTCATATCAAATGGACGAGACACTGACAATGCACTTTTTACTGGTCTTCATAAAAAGTCCACTGAGGTTAAATCCAGAACTCTGCTGCTACACTTGTTGTTCAATAAGAGTCGTCCTTGTTGTGTATAAAACTCTATGTAAAGATCTTAAAGACAACATTTTAACGGAGCCTTTTTACAACCCCAATTATTACAATGTGAATGCTTCACATGTTCTATAGCCTCTAAATGTCTTTTCTGATTTGTTGATCATACGTTTTATGTCCTATTACTCAATGGTTTGTTTCTTTTTCCACTCTATTTTACATTTTTACTCTTTGGAAGCACCTTGGGCTGCATGTTTTGTATTAAAAGGCTATACAAAGTTTTATGAATATCATTATCTCTAATTAGAATAACCATTTGGTGCCTTACTGCTTTGTCTAGGAAGAGCTGGTCTCCTGAGAGGTGGTAGGTGCTGAGCAGGCCCCCGAGCACACGGATCGTCGTCTCAAAAAGGTTAACGTCCACATTCTTGTTGAAGGTGAGTTCTTTCTCTACCCAGTTCTTTGCTTCTTCAAACTCTGTGTGGAGTCAGAATAGAAGAGTGAGGGGCAGAAACAGAGGAAAAGAAAGATTGACAGTTTTGAAGAACTGAAGAAGTGACATAAGATACCTTCTTTTAGCCCCAAAATCCACATCGTGTCCAGAGAATCAATGAGGGTCAAACCCAAACCGAACCACTCCCCAAACGACTTGGAAATGGGCTTGAGCTCGTCGTGACCCCAGGCGTGGTCCTTGTAGCCTTTCCACGCGTGTCTGAAGGCGTCGCGTACGGCCTCCAGTCTGTCCACCTTCCCAGTTGATACTACAAAAGGCCCAGGAAGGAATAAATAAGAAATGAAAGTGATATATTAAAGCCTGTGTTTCCTCTCGGAGTCTCTCTCTCTCTCTACCGTGATTACTTTCAGTGGATGGATAGAATATTCTGTGCCATGTGTTAATGCTCCGGCTTTGAGCACATCAGGGCTTTATCCTGCAAGTTGAAAGTGTTGAAACTGTAAATCAGGAAAAAGGAGCCGGGCCAGTGCTGCTTTACAGAATCTGTTTGAGGGGAAATACGAGAACGTCATAGGTGGAGCCAAGAAGGGTGAAAGGTTTGAACTGTTGCCGACTTGTAATGGCAGAAACTTATGGCTTCGCTTCATCACATTATTGCTCCCTTTGGTTTTGGATTGTTAGTCAGACCAAACAAGACACTTAGAGGTGTGACCTTGGGCTCTGGGGCAGTTTAACATCTCACAGACTCAATAAAAATGTGTATGCCTGCTGTGTGCCTCAAATCTCTTCGCAGGAAAACCAGCAGTTGGGTACTGACCTTCCGGTGGGACGGTGGCAGCGGGGTCGGCCGGGGGCGCCGCGGCGTCTTTCTCAGCGGCCGAAGGCGGAGGCTCTGTGGCCTGTTCGGCTTCAATCATCGCTCCTCTCCAGCTGCATGACGAGAGCAGAAACCTGTGTGAATTATTTATGCCTGCCTCTCGGATACATGTGCTACAAAAAAGACGAGACAGCTGCCACAGGCCCCGGGAGCAGCCGGGAGAAATCAGGTTCACATCTTCGGAGTATTTTCGTATTAAAATGCAAATTCTCCGAGCAGCGAAAAGGGAAACAAACAGATCACCTGACAATTTTCTTTTCTTTGTCCTCGTCCTCTCCTCCTTCTTCTTCTTCGTGAACAACAACTTGCTCTGGATTTTCTCCAGCGACCACGTCTGAAGCATTGCCATCTTTCTTCGTGCTCGGTGGACCCCTCTTGTTCGTAATTGTCTTTTTCTGTGGATAAACAAACAGCTAGAGCTAGAAACAGGGGAGACGACATGAACGCTCCACGGAACAGGACTGACAGTGAATAAATATGTGGGCTACAAGGGGTATTACAGCTTTAAGTGTGGTCTATTATAACCATATCAGCAAACTAAATAACAATGGTTTCACGTGAAGGGATATTCCAGACCCATAACCACAGTATAAACTCATTAAAATGTCATTAGGGTTTGCGGAAATTGCATTTTTATGTTTTTGTTTATTTCTGGTTGACGTCCCTGTGATGAATAAAAACAGAACTCAAACCTTAATGGGAGGTTTTGCCAAAATAGGGATGATGGGTCCTTTGGGCTCCGCCACAGTATCTGGAACATCAGCTGGTCCTAAATGTGGCACCGGCATGGGAGCGAGGGCTTTCGCTGCATCGAGACCCAACACAGGCTTCACCGCTGGAGGAGCCGCGTTCAACTCCCTGTCGGTCAGCTCCAGCCAGTCGTCCCTGTCAGACGCACCTACAGCCACAGTGAACAAGAAATCAAGCTCAGACTGAAGCTGCAGCTGAAACTGTGACGAGGAACGGCCTGCCTGCACAGGATGATAAAACCTTTACGGGTGTTTTGTTGGCCAACTGAAGTGGCAGGATTTATCCCGGTGCTGCCAATGAAAAGTGTTGGAGAGGGGCAGAGAGAGCGAGAGAGCGAGAGAGCAAGATAGAGGGAGACGGAGAGAGAGAAGGATGCAAAGAGCACCACACAGAGTTATGAAGCAACGGTGCAAAACAGATTATGATCGATATCAAAATCAAATTTTGTATTAAAAAAATGTATTTTAGCCTGGCAGGGGTTCTTCTGTACTATTATAGGAGAAACCCTGTATAAACACATATATAAACACAGGAATAAATTACTGTTGCAAACATCGCACAAAACATATCACAGATAAATGTGATAGGGCCAATATCGGCTGATAAAATCGTCTGACAATATTTGGGTCAAGCTCTAATCTTTACATTATGATCCTGAAGCCCATCTTATAAAAACATAGACGAACCATAAGAATGAGACATGACGGTTGACTTCCCCTCGACCAAGGCAGACAAACAATATATCATACGTTTCCAAAGAGTTTCTGCAGTTTGGAGTTTTATCTGCTGTGACGAGAACTCTTTCAAGCTTGTTTTTTGGGTATTAAAAAAAACAAAACACTGGTGTAGTGTGGCTGGAATGAAGAAACAGAAGCGTGGACGTGGTGTGAAAATCAAATACATCATGTGCAGAAGTTTAGAAGAGCAACAGCAGAAAAATTAACCCTGACAAAACAAACATATCAGTGTCTCAATAAGGTATTTTAGTAATTGCAGTTTTTCATCATTAGATTAATTAATGACAGATTGTCTGTGTCTGAGTCAGTGTCGTGTTGTGTGAGCACTGTTTACCTCCCCATTGCTGCGAGATGCTTGGATATGAGAGCAGTCCGACTATGAGCAGCAGAGCCAGCAGGAGCAGGATGAGGCTTCGCTGGAGCCGAGACAACTGCTTCCATTTCTGTCAGCAGATAAACCAACAGAAGTTACGGCCGTGAAATCACATCGCGGGCGTCTGACGACAGATTTAAGCACTTCCTCCTCGTAAAGTCTTACAAAACTGTTTATCCTACCTTCCTCGTCTCGCTTACCCTGGACAGACTCAACATCTCTCTCCACCCGGTGACAGATCCCAACTACACAATCTAACCCGTTCACCTGAGCAGTGCAGAGGGAGGGACAGAGTCAGGGTGTCCCAGGAGACCAAGAGACAGGCTGCTAGAACTCGGTTACCTCCTCTAATTAACACCTGTGCAACACCATGAAACTATTGGGACATTGCATGTGTGAGCAGCAGCAGAACACGCAGAAGACTCGATCTCAGGGGGACGGTGACTTTGCTCCAGTTCATTCAAACTAACGCACACGAGAGAACGTTCTGTGCAGCTCAGAGGTTCCTCGTCAATAAATAATAATTCACCAGAAGACTTATTATTCAACGTCAAGGTCTGATGTACTCACATTTCTCTCTCAACCTAAAAAAAAAACGTTCTGTGCAATATTTGAATAGAGATTTTTTTTGTCATTTCCATTCTTTATATGTAGATTAAAAACAGAAAATCGTTTTATTCTCTATCTGCACAGAGGAGGCAGGGAGACTCACATAGAACCAGTTACACTCACTAACAAACAAGTGATCTGCAGAGAAGCGTGTTCCCAAACACTACAGATACTTATAGACTGAAAGTGGAAACTGATTTGAATTTTGATAAATGCTCTGACTCAGCTTCGAATAAACTGAAAATAAATCACGCTTTAGACTCAATCACCACACAGTATCATGTAACGCCTGTAAAGATACGTGCACCCGTTCAACCCACACACACCTGTGGTCACAGGATACATTGATTTATCTGTGGCCCACAGCAATATCAACACTGACAGCCGCATATCGATTTTCTATTTTTGTACTGTTTCAAATGAGTAAAATCCTATTTCATCGATTCCATTGCACCTCCTTGTCCAACTCTCGCTCTCTCTGACACACACACACACACACACACACACACACAAACCTATCTGTCAGAGTTGGCCAGGCCATTTGGAGCACTGACGGAAATCCATCATAAAATCCATAACGTTTTTAAAGTCCCCTTCTGTCTCTTTACTGGTTTTCTGTGTGAGCCAGTCTATCATGGTGTGCATGAGAACACGCCACATGTGTGTTCCACGACTTGGCTCAGTGAGGTTTTGCGATTGGTTCGACACAAACACTGTGAATGAAAGGGCGAACGACAGGTCTTCACTCCCTCCCACTTATCCAGAAATGAAGCCCAAATATCTTGCGTGATAACCTGTGATATCGTTCCGGTGCCAAAACCAACGTTTGTTCCGTCTAAACTTGAGTTCAGGACCACTCACCCTCCAGCAGGACTGTCGGCGGTGCTTGCCGTTGTTGTAGTTGTGCCCGTGCGGGTCACTGAGCGTCAGGGAGATGAAATCCTTTCTAGCAGGCGGATACATCCTCTGATCGGGGCGGACGATCGAAGGTCATAGAAGCTGTCGAAAGGTCTGATGGAACAAATCGAATCGATATTAAAAGTTAACTGATGACTCTATTAATGATTCGATCAATAGTCAAAATGAGTTTCCATCATTTCCATCTCCTTCAGCATCACGAGCAGTTGACAATAAGGAGCTCGGAACTTGCTGGAGTTTTGTTTTTGGGAATCAGGTGTAAACACACACAAGACTTTAAAAAACCCTTCTGATATTAACTTAAAGTCATTTTTCCAGTGGACTGAAGTTACTTTAAATTCCAGCGTGGTGTCTGTGGAGCTTTGTCACCGATTGTTGACTCTGGAAAAAGACTTGATTTACATGATGCAAACTACTCTACGCTTTGTACATTCAGTCGGACTAAATTTGTCATCACCTCCTTCACCTCCTTTTTTGCAGCTCGTTTCTGTATTTGCATGTGTTGTGACTTTTTGCAGGCCGTGTTGTCAAATTGATGAAGTTGTTTCCCTAAAATGTGCACGTGTCTTTTTTCTATTTGCATGTGTTTTTCTTCATTTGCAGTGCGTTGACATCTATTGACCACCTCACGATTGTTCTTTAAAACACCTCTTTAACTTCTAAAGCCTGAAGCCTTTAACTCAGGGGTCTTCAACGTTTCACAGGCCAAGGACCCCCAAACTGATGGAGAGATGGAGCAGGGACCCCCGACTATATATATATATATTGTATAAAATTGTGTTTCATATTAAACTGGGCCTAGTGCCATGTATAAACATAGCTACCCTGTTATTGTGCATTCAATACTAAGCTATTCAAATAATACACAGGTTCATATATTCGTGTTTTTACTATTGTGTGTCGCTGAATGTGTGCATTGATGACTGAAACATAACGTCTTCTGCCTCCATTTATCCGTTCACTACAACGTGTTGGATTCATGTTCATGTGTATTTTAAAGACATTTAAATGAGTGGACCCCCTGTTGAGGCCCTCTGCTTTGACTTGTCCCTGAAACGAGCTTCAACACTGATTCAAAGTTTTAATAAAAGGAGGTTAATTCTGATAACATGGTGATAACATGGGGCAGCTCCTCTAAGTAACACACACCTTCATTTTAAAGTTATTTCAGTGTAGGAGACATTTAACGAGTCAATACTTTAAGAACTCATTCATGACATTATACTAAATGTAAACATGTGATTTTAGAGCAGTTAGCTAGTGAAGCTAAAGGGGCTCATGTGTCCCTCTGCAGCAGTGTCTCTCTCCCCCCCCCCCCCCCCTGACATGTTGTTAGACCCTCAGGTGAACTGTCTCACCCTCTCACTGTCTCACCCTCTCACCCTCTCACCCTGTCCCCCTGTCTCACCCCCTCTCACCTTCCTCCTGGTCCCCTGGTCCACAGGCGACGCTAGCCTCCGGGGAAGCTAACCCACAGTTAGCCTAGCCTAGCTTTAGCTTCCTGCTCCGGTGTCTCCCGGTGGAACGAGACGCTTCTCGGCGGCGGCAGCAGCGGCTCCGACGGGCGACGCGAGGCGAGGAGTCCGCGGTCATGAGGCGTCACACGATGTAAACACAGAGGGACATGCTAATGCTAGGTGAGGAGGGGGGGGGGGGGAGGGAACTGATGCGGAAGTGTCAGAGCTGGGGGGGAGGGAGGGAGGGAGGGAGGGGCCCTGTGCGGTCATGTGACGGGGTGGGCGTTAACCCTTCCAATGACCCCGCCCACACCCAACTCAAATGTATTTATTATTGAATCTGTTATATCATCCTATTTTAATAATATTGAACCAAATATGGTAAATTATATTTAGGCTAAATGGTGTTTAACTTCAAATGTGTTCTATATGTTTAACTTATATATAGTTATATGTTACATAATATGATAAAATGAAATATTATGCTTAACTGTATTTCCAACAAGGGCCTAAAGCCTGTATTGCTTTAGGACCTGCTGCTGTGAACACATTTTAATATTAATATACGTGAATTATCCATGAACTGACACACACATGTATCACGCTGGTATAACTTACAAAATATTGTTCCAGACAAATCGTGTGATATCATCTGGAAATCGAGCCCAAACTTTGACGTCATGCGATACATTAAAGATCAAACACAGATCGCACAGTGTGAACATTTTGATTATGTCTTTTTTTTTATTCAGCTGGAACACGTCTTTGAACGAGCTGATGAAGGAATAAGCACAACACAGATGTCCAGCCTGTCATTTCATATCTTTGTAAAATGACAATTTGTAAAACAGGTAAAGTAACAATGATCAGTCTCAGCCAGCCAAGGCAATCATGTGGAATGATGATCATCAAATGTAAATACACAAACATTTAAACAAACCAGACCAGAATTTGCAAACCGGTGGATAAAACCCTTTAAACTTTAATGTAATCCATCTGGTTGAAATCAAGATTAAGTACATTTCCTCTTTGTTTGATCACATCAGTTTTGTGAAAGCAAATTATCCTAAGCAAAGAAATTTCGTTTGGTTGTTTTCCCAGCTTCAGAGCTGCTAATCGAACGAGGCAGGTAAACTCCGCTCCCTGAGATCTTGCTCATCTGAATCCTCTGTTCCCTGCAGACTGCACACGACACACAACCCTGATTCAGCCGAGGAGCTAGAGACTCTCGTCCTTTCTCCGGACCCAAGCACTTCTCAGATTAGACGAAGCAGGAGTTCGGGCCAACGGCAATTACTCAGTGCTCATTGTGTGGTCACAGGCACTTCTTCTTCCACTGGAGTTAAAAGAATCCATGCAGGTCTGCTACGTTTTTGCATTAACTGTCAAACTGATGCATGATCTTTACAGTACAGTGAAAAAAAAATACAGTATTGTTCAGTGAGGAACCGGAGGGATGTGTAAACTGCTTGAAGGAGACATATTCTGCTCATATTCAGATTAGTGTTTGAGTCCACAAAACACTTTGGGAGTTTCGGGGACAAACAGCGTTGCAGCCAAATCCAAAACAATTGAAGTAACTTGAAACGTAAAAAAAACAACATACTGCTCCTGGCATCATTGACACCATGTTTTTATCTTAAATGTCGGCAGTTGTCCTCGGCCCGGAGCCGCGCTCACGTAGCGAGAGCTGCGAGTTTCGCCAAACGGCGAGAACTCGGACATTTAAGCTAAAAAACACGGTGTGAATGAAGCAGTTTCAGGTCAAATTTGAATGTCGGGGCTCACGGACACTTGGACGACGCCACAGGAGCAGTTTGTCCTCTGGTGTATTTTATATCCTTTAACGTTTCTATTCTTTCCATTTGTCTGGAAGACCGACCAACATACAACAGCTTCAGTGCCTATGTATATATATATATATATATATATATATCATTAAAGTGTTATACCTGAGATGTGAAAATACATGAAATTATATGAAAACTGTAAAAACACTAAAAGCTGTTTGGCATTTATTTTTGGAATACGTATATGTATCAAGTATGTTTGACATAATACGACTAAAGCCCCTTTTCTCGTTTTTTTGGGAATTAAATACATTTCGTTTTTTCAAATAAAACCTGACTGGCTCGGTCACGTGTGGCCAATGGGACGACAGTAGCTGTGTCCCCATCCAGAACACATTGTTTAGAGGTGAGTTGGGACGTTTATATACACGATGGGCCGGCGATAACAGAAGCCCTGAATACATATAGAAAGGTTTAAAGAAAAAAACATACATATTTTAAATTATTCAATGCAAGATAAATGTCTCTGTAAACAAAATTGACTTCTCCGTTAAAAAAAAAAAGGTCGGGGGAGCGCTCGTGCCCTCTCAGATTCATTAATATGGAGTCACTCAACTTGAGAGATCAAATCCCCAAAAATACAAGAGGAAAAGGGCCGAACGTCGGAGGATACGTTCCAGGTGTCCTCCTGGAGTCCACGTTCAGAACAGAGGTTCGAGTCCCGGACCTGTGGGTCCTCTGGGGGGGCGGCACAGTGGTCCAGCACCTCTAGCTGAAGCACACGGGTCCGACCGTGAAGCCGAACGGGGACGTGAGGTTTCCTCCCGCCATGAGGGCCAAGTCTCTGAGAGGAAGCAGCTGGAGGTCCTCGAACTCGAACACAGACTCACGAGGGCCGGACGCCATCTCCTCTCCCGGCTGATGCACAGGAAATACAATGTGTTTTACATTTTATTGATACGGATCAATTAGGGCTGCATCTAATGTTTATTTATAATGAATTGCTTTGCTGCCTTCGCTATCTGACATTTTAGAATATAGGACTAGATGGTGAATATCCCTCGTTAGCGTAGAGCTGCTGTTTTACGTACCACACAGTCTTTAAGTTCTCCGAGGTAACTCTGCCTCCGGTTGTCGGTGAGGAACTTGATGTCTCTGTCCGTCTGGCCCAGTCTATGTCCTGGATGACAGGAGTAGGTCAGCTTCTGGACGGCCGTGCTACTGTGTAACCTCAGGAACCGCAACTGGACCACGTTGGCCCCCGGGTAGTAGAACTGAAGGGAAGAAGAACGATGCAACAAATCATCAGTGGAGGCGAGGCCTTAATTACAGATTAATAATTACAACAATAATAACGTTAAGTGGATGGAAAACCTGTTTCCTGCCATGTCCAATTAAGAAAAACTATGTATTGTTTATACATTGGCCAGAAAAACAGTATTAAGTTTGTACTTCTTCTCACTCCTTTTCAAATATGTAGATGAAATCATTAAGTGTTTGATTTTCTGTTTTTTTAATTGACATGAATATCATCACTTGACGCAGTTTTAATAAATACATAAATCCCCGAGTGGTTTGAAACTGCAGGAGACTTCACAGTAAATGTTTAACTTGGCAGTTTCCTGATCCAGGGAGAAGTGCACCCACCTGAAAACCCTGCTCCAGCCGGCTGAGCCACTCAAAAGACCCGTCCTCAGAAAACTCCCTCATCCAGGCTTTCACCGGCAGCTGCAGGCGGACGAGAGAAAACACACATTCTCAAAATCTGAATGCGAGTCCTGCTTCCGTGTGAGAGAGGTTGTGAAGGTCGGCGGATTAGATTAGCATGCAGCCGGAGAATGAACCTGAGGTACATTGGAAACCTTAGTGTCAGGAATCCGCTTCACGCTCTGCCCGTGACCAATTCATATTATTCTTTTGATGAGTGTGTGTTTTATTGACTGAAGAGGAAAGGGTGAACGCTGAATGTGTGTTGTGTTTTCATACAGGTACACAACGAGAATAACAACATGTGTATCCTTATAATCCTGATGCTCTCTTCGTGTTGCTCCCCTCCTTCCCACAGCTGTGTGTGTGTGTGTGTGTGTGTGTGTGTGTGTGTGTGTGCGTGTACGTGTGGTTAATAACATGTTTTCATGACTGTTACTGAAGCTGATGAACTTTTCACAGTCATATCGTAATCAGCGTTTGTCTTTGATGTGCTGATAAACTTTTATTTTACAGAATTAACAATGCAGTAAAGATGTGCGTTTATGATTAAGTTTTTTAACATTTACGTAAAAGAATATATATGCTTATTTCTTTAATTCAAGTTCTTTATTTTTGGTTGTATTTGTTAGTTTTGTTTAGTTCTTTATATTAAATACACTGTGAAATATTATCCGTTAATGATATTTCTTTTAACAAAGATAACGTGTTAGAAATCATGAAGGTTTTTCCATCAGCTTCCAGTGATCACTGCAGATGTCTCAGCTAACAAACTGTGACAGTGGGAGCTGATGGATAATTCATCAGAGGTTCAGGTCGTCTACATGAAGCTAACGAGTCCTTCATCGATCCAGAAGAGAAGTCTCCCTCCTCTCGGCTGATGTCTTCCTACCTGAGAGTCTCTGGGATGGAGGCAGGTCTGTTGTGCTGAGGGGGAGAAGCTGCAGTGAGCCAGCAGAGCGTCGGCCGGGCTGCCCTGGTTCGGATCGATGTAATACATTCCTGCAGAGAAAGGTTGGTGAGATCTGCGTGAATTATGAATGAATCGTGAAAGGTGCTGAAGTTTGTTGAATTCAATATTTAACAGGGTTGTTTTGAGGTTTTATGTTGATGTTACTCTTCAAACTGAGCGATATATGGTACTGAATGGAGACGACAGCATTCAGAACTTCAACTACAGTATCTCCGTGTGTATTAGAGATGATCTCATGTGACTGACCGCTGCTGAGCTCGGGGTGACAGAGCCACAGCTCCAGACACGTGGTGGCAGGATGCTCCTTGCTGCCGTCGGGAGGATCCACCAGCAGCCGCAGGTCCTGCTGCAGAGAGTCCAGCAGGGTCTGGATCAGGGGAAGGTTCGGCTTATCGGACACGTACATCAGGTCCTGGTCACGGAGAGAGAATTAAGAAAACATTTAGTGCCAGTTACAAAAAGGTTCTGCTTTCGTGATTGTAAACCCAAATTAAACTAATCACATGGATTTGAAGACTAGAGATGAAGATAACTTGCCTTGAGTTGAGTCAAAGTCATGTTCAGGGACTGTCCCGGAGGACCAGGAACACCGGGTGGACCCTGAGACACAAGGTGGACGCACAAATGGAGTTATAAATAAGTTACAGGAAAAGAAAAGATGCTGTTAATTGACTTAATGTCTTAAAAGCAAGTCAGTGAAAAAGCAACAGGTGTAAAATTCATTCATATTTTGACAGTTTCCTCAAATCAAGCTATTCATTCTCAAGCAAATCAAATTATTGCTACGGGGTTCAAGAGGTTTTTAGCTAGATGGAAATACGCTGGTGTGGATGTGATGTTCCAAACATGTTCCTGTTGTTGTGAACGAGTCTCCTGCTGCTTCTTTGGAGAATGTCCAGCATGGTATTCAGGACATTTGCTGGCGTTCATGTCTGAAAAATGATACCTTGGAATCATGTGAACATTCAGGATGGACAGTTTCCAGTGTTTAAACTTACCGGGAGGCCCTTCCTGCCGGGCTGACCAGAAGGACCCTGGTATCCTTTCAAACCCTGCGGACGAGCACAACACACGACTCAGCACAATTCCGCTCGACAACGCCGCTCTTTCAAAATACAAACTAACTACGCGGCTACAGAAATGAAGATTCCCTGCAAAATCCAATTACATCCTAACACAGACTCCGGAGTGTGACAGCTTTGTGATTAAACGTGTTATCAACACGCAGCAGAGCGATGGAAGAGGTCAAGTGCTCGACTCGACGATTTCCTACCTTGAATCCAAACAAACCCTGAAAGAGACGAGAGAAACAGGAGGAGAAAACGACATTAGTGTGATTCTCCACTGTGAAGTGCATTTATCAACAAAGAGCGTCCCGGGGATTTGTATCTGCTGCATTACAAACTGATCAGACACGGATTCACACGTCTGACAAACACGTCTGTCGATGTTATCATCATGTGTGGAAGAGTCAACACGCTGGCAGCTGATTGGCCGACAGATAGCAGGAATGACAAAAACAATAACGCTTCCATCACATTTTCCTCTGAGCTAAATAAAATCTGAGTGATGGAGGAGCTGCTTGAATTCAAAACACTGACAAACAGAGATACGGAGAAAAGGGATTAACTTTGTTTGTTCAAGGGGAAATTCATATTTATAAAGTTCTTTCCGTAAAAGAAATATCTGAATTGAAAGACAAAATATAAACGGGAGGATATTTATTATGGAGTGTTAGGGCCATTTAGAAGATAATGTTGAATGAAGAAAACAGGAAAATTCATAGTTTTGCTATTATTTTTTTCCCTTTAAGTGGCTCTAATACTCGAACAGTAAATGTGTTAAATAAACAAAATATACTTCACAGGTTGTTAAAGATGATACGGTTTTATAAAGTGAATTCAAAACTTACAGGCAGCCCTGGCATCCCTGGCACCCCCCTCAGCCCTGAACGACCGATACTCCCCTTAAAGACACAGAGGTGGAGATCATATGTAAAAACATATTTACACACAGTTCTAGCTTTAAGTCACAAATGTGAAACTACGATGGAAATCTTAAATCTTTATCTTAAGTACCTGCTCTCCCTTAAGGCCTCCAGGACCTGGCAACCCGACGGCACCTCGAATTGCCTGTAAAAACATGCACAGCAACGACGACACAATGAGTTTCATGCAACGTGTTTTCATATCCTCGTCCTGAAACTGAATCACCTGATCAATCTCTTCGCTGCACAAACTCATCATGAACTGATAATTCTTAGAAGAATCCCACCTCTTCACGATGGAGGTGTGTGTTTACGTTCGCAGCTGCTTGTTTTGCTTTGTTTGTGGGAAAGTTTCATTCACTAAAATGTCGTATATAAGACGTCAGATGGCAGCGTTCATATCCAGGATTCATTTCTGTACAACAGGAGGAGGTGGTCCACAGTCTATGACGAACACAGGACCAGTAAATCTGCCCTCGTACCAACAAGGTAAATTGCATTTTATTCCCAACACACACCAGTGATAAATCAAGATAATAACCACAACAGACCCGAACCCCGCACCAGCTGCGGCGACCTTTTTTTTCCCGCTGTTAAACTAGCGCGAGTGGATTTGGACTCACCGTGTACTCGGGTCGTAAAACTCGAGCCCTCACTTTATCTCTTTATAACACATTAAACCCTGACAGCTCCTACCTTGGTGCCGTCACCTCCAGCTGGTCCAGGCAGTCCCATGTCTCCCTTCTCGCCCTGAGGACACAAACACTCCAGTTTAACCTCCACTGTAAAAAAAAAAAAAAATGCTGATGTGATGAAACCGAACTGAACCCAGAGGGTAAAAGGTTTTTTAGACGAAGAAGCCAACGATCACAGGAACAGGAAACTTCAAGGTTTAGCTGCGAGCCTCTTTCTTTAAAAGTTATTTGTCTGGTTATGATACAACCTTGTGTATTTCTCTGATTAGTTTAATTGTAACATTTCTGTGATGAGCTCTCATCACCCATAACATTTTGAATCATTACAATTTTGCTGCAGATCCAGGAATTTAACTTTCTCGCAAAATTAACGAGTTAATTCATTCAGGGGTGCACGTGCATGTGCATGTGCTTGAATATCGGGCGTGACACAGACTAAAGAGTGAAATATGAAAAGAGAGAGAGAGAGACCTACATTGCATTGCACTCTTTTTCTTGGTGTTAGGGGAGAACATGTACATGTATGAATATCAATGTATTTACTGTATGAACACATTGGAATATTCTGTGTTTTCTTGGTTCTTATTAATTTTACTTTGAATTCCCTGATGCTTGTTATATAATGTATAATACTCGGTGTTTATTGGAAAGGTTGGATTTATCATACATTTATATTAAATACATGCATTTTCTATCAGCTCTGTTTATCTTAACAGAGAAAAGAACCATTACGTGTATATTTGAAGCCAGTTATGTTATTTCAGCAAAATCAAATCGAAACAAGACTTATTTCTAACTAATTTAATCCTGTGGGATGTAATTGTGTTTGGTGCTGGATGGAAACTGAATCTTCGTCTTTACCTCTCGTCCCTTTTCACCGTGAACCCCCAGCTCTCCTCGTAACCCAGGGATTCCCTAATGATAGAAAATGGAAGACACGTATAAAGCGGACATCGGTTCACTGATAAAAATGCACTTTGATAGTGAAACTCATTATTTTGACGTTCTCCTGTCTCCAAACCACTGAGGACGACAGACCTGCTGAACAGGAACTCTCCGAGGACGAGCGCGTGTGGTTTTGTTCGGCGATGACATAAAAACAGATGAATGGACGTTAAGTGAATGAATAAATTGACTTACTATGAGACCCGGCCACCCGGGGATACCTCCCAGTCCTCGGTCTCCCTTTCCGCCCTGAGTGACAAAACACAATCTGCAGTTGGCTCATGCATCATGATTAAACTACGTGTTCACAAAGCTTGAGCTCTCGTTTCCACATGTCCCACCTTTGGTCCTCGGTCTCCGCGGGTCCCCCTGGCTCCAGCCTTCCCCCGTCTCCCCTGAGAACGAGTTTGTCATGTTTTTAAATGAGCAAGAGGACAAACACACACACACACACACACAAACACACACTGAAACGACCAAATCTTTTATGCATGAGTCTGTTTGTGCAGTGGCTGCCACGATAGCTTTATCATCCCCTGCACATACGCCACTGTATCTATATGAAAATTCCTGTTTTCATTACGAACAAAGACTCTCCTCCGCAAACTTATAGAATTTGATTCCAAACAGAGACGATGAGCAAACATGGACCTTAATTCATCAAATTATTATTTCAAACTTCATTTCTGCTGCAAAAATAAGTTCTCACCCTCCTGCCAACATGTCCAGTCTTTCCTGTGGATCCATTCAGGCCGTCGTCTCCCTGTAGATGTGAGAAAACAACATCACAATGCAGAAGCTGTTTTTTAGTAGCCGCACATCTGGGACTTTGTGTTGTGAGACACAACCGATGCATGGATCTGTGTATTAATACCTTCTCCCCGTCCAAGCCTCTGGTCCCCTCGGGTCCTGGTCTTCCTGTCCCTCCCTGCACAGCAACAATATCAATGTTTTCCCCTTTTGCAAGACATCAGAATGTTTTTAATCTTTAGTTAATTCTCAATATTTAACCATCAAATATCTGGGTTAACGACGGGGCAGCTGCTGAAGGAATACATTGTTTCTGTGCTCATACTTACAGGAGCCCCTGTGGGACCTGGGGGACCCTGAGGCCCCATCTCTCCAGGAGGCCCCTGAGAAGAAATAGAGAAATAGAGTCAGAGTTGTTGAGGGATGAAAACAGATCGTCAGCAGAGGTGATTGACGTGTTAAGTTTTCACCTCCAACCCTGGGAGAGCAGGAGGACCTTGGATTCCAGGCAGACCATCTTCACCCTGGTCAGGTGATCGATATTATTCAGTTAGTTTCATGGGTATTCGCACTCAGTAAAACACATACGTACATTTGTTCAGTCACATGTCGGCATGAATCAAGGTCGTATTCATAACCGTCAAAGCTGTCACAGCATCTAACCTGTTCCCCGGTTGGACCTGGAGCTCCTGGCTCTCCCTTCTCTCCCTGTGGTCCTGGCTCTCCTTTCCCTCCCTGGTCTCCCTGAGGTCCGACTTGTCCCCCCGGACCCTGACATGGAAACATCGTACAAATGCACTTTGAATTAAAATCACATTATAAATGTATTAGCTCTTTTTTCACCACTGGCTGGTTTGTTGGTTTGTTTGTTTATCAGCTGGATTAAGCAAAAAACTACTGAACGGATTTTCAGCTTGATTGAATTCAAGGAGACTGTTGGGCCTTGTCAAGTTGGTTTAGTTTGCATTTGAATTAAATCATAATCAGCTACTTAATTTAGGAAGTTTACTGTGATATACCAGAAAGGAAATGCAGCTAAACGTTGCCCAACAATCTGCTCAACAAGTAAAACAGTCAAACGCAGGGTGACCAGATAACGTGAATCACTTCCTGATTCTCAGCGACACTCACAGAAGGTCCCAGCCTCCCTGCGTCTCCTCTGACTCCACGAGCTCCGTTTACTCCCTGAGAACGAGACAAGGAGAATAAGTGACGGATTCTAAACACACACTTTTACACAGAGTTGTAGAAAATATTAGATTTGATCAAGAGGTTACCTGAGGGCCTCCTGACCCAGGAGCTCCAGTAATTCCTAAGAGCCCAGACTCCCCCTGGAGAAATGATTGGAAATTAATAATGTTTTAACATTTCTTCTGATTTAACCGATTAGATTCAAGCAGAGCTCAGTGGGTGGTGATGTTTGGAGACTGTGGCGAGAAAACGTTCAGTGTATAGTATTATTATTTATTTAAACCGTGACGCAGAGTTACAACAGCAGCGTCTTAGGGAAACTATTTTTTATCACCTTCTGCCCCTGAGCTCCATCTGGTCCCGTAGGTCCAAGAGGGCCCGTGCCTCCCTGAAACGAGAACAAACACACAACAGACACAAGTTAACACACTCACATCGTGTGGAAACAGGAAGAATCATTTAAAAACAACACATCCGTCAGATGGATCAATACACAACAATTAGAGGTTAATTTAAAGGTCGTTCTGAGCATCACAGCATCGACAGCATCAATACGTTAAAACTCACCCGTAAACCAGCCAGACCTGCGGGTCCCACTTTCCCCGAAAGCCCCGGCTCCCCCTGGTCAGGAGAGAGGAAGTGACATCAGACACAGTTTCCTCTGGAATAAATCAATCTGACTGATCGGAGGAGTCAAAGCGCTCACCATCAGTCCGATGTGGCCCTTCTCCCCCTTCAGGCCCCTCTCTCCGTTCGCTCCCAGGGTTCCCCAGGGGCCCTCTCGACCAGACAAACCCAGAGGCCCCACCTCGCCCTGTTGACAGTAAACTACAGTCTGATCACAAACTGCAAACAGCACCAAGAGGCGAACGGGACGAGCTTTATAACTCGTCGGTTCACTTTTTAACAAACTGAATCGGAGACATAGCGGAGTTTACCTTCTCCCCTTTGGGACCTGGACCTCCGGCTTCACCAGGGAGGCCGACGTCACCCTGCAGAGGAGGAGGAGCGAGGAGATAAGGAGCTGCTTGACTTCACTGTACTTCAAACACTCCTCCTTTAATCATCCCCACAGAGGACATTAGGTTTCCATTGCTGCTTGTCAAGCTGCATTTGATCATTTGTGTCACTGTATATTGTTTCCTGTTGGTGTTTGGGTTATTCAATCCTTTTTTCGATTTGGTTTTTTAATCTGTTTTCATCCCCTGGAGCCTGTTTGTTGGAAGACTCGCCAACACATTTCTTTTTTTTTTTTTTTAATTAAGACCTTTTCCGTTTAACAAGAGACTTGAAAAATGTGTTTAAAATACAAATATGTTATAATATCCATTGGATTTCATAAATGTTTTCAGGGCAAAACAAAGATTATGAGAAAATATTTTAAAAACCAGCAGCGTAGTGTTTTATTTTCAGACGCTTTAAGCTAAACTGACACTTTACGCAGCGGCAAATTCCATCGAGCTGAGTGAAGGCCTGTTGAGGAGCTCACATGAATCATAAACACACCAGGTCCCTGCTGGTTTGATATATAATCAACGTCTGACTCACTGGAAGTTAAGCACCGCCACCAACGCATCATCAGGAAAAAGTAATTTCACACTTTATGTAACCGTGATGTTGATTTATCGCCTTTCAAGCCGGGCTAAGGGTCTAAATCATAAACTATTTTTAGACGTTATAGGAAGATGAAAGTCTAATTCCACCAATAAATTTAAAAAAACAACACAAAACAAACACATCTGTTCACCACAACAACTCTTTGAGTGTTTGTCGTAAAAGTCAACACGGTGGAGGTGATGTCATGACGTCCTTACATTCTTCACTGAATTGGAAAATCACTTCCTGTCGTCTATGAGACATCGACTCAACACGTGTGTCGACATCTGTAAATCGTTTTATAAAGTGAAGATCGTGTTTGAATAAAGAGCAAATGAATGCACCGACCTCTTTACCCACGGGTCCAGCGGGTCCCTGGAGGCCTTTCGGGCCCTCGAGTCCTCTCTCTCCTGGCGGACTCGGAGGACCAGGTTTCCCAGAAGGCCCCGAGTCGCCCTGCGGGAACACGTCAACATGAGACCACAGGAAATCAGACGGTTATTGACTGCAGGCTTTTCAGTGAACATTAAACAAGGACTTCATCCACACTATTAAAGTTTTAAAACACATCGTTGCTCCTCTGGACTTTACGAGTTCCTGGATGTAGCCGGAGTCAGTTTGGCTTTATGTTGGATGAAAGAAATACAATTGTAATCAGTGAGGAAATGAACAGTCCTGCTACAATCACTGACCTGATCTCCTTTCCGTCCTGGGGGGCCCTCGATTCCTCTCTGTCCAAGGAGACCCTGATGAGGAGAAAGACAAAAGAACAATCAGCTGATGACAACAAGTTCTTTGTAGTTCTATTACACAAGTAAATGTAGATGAATATGCTGGTAAAGTTTGAGAATACATAAACAATATAGTTTTTTGCATATAACCCTAACTACCAGTTCTACCAACCTGTTCTCCATCTTGTCCCGTGGGTCCAGGATCACCAGGTAAACCAGGTAAACCCTGGAGATCAAAGCATCAGATCAGTAACTGATCATAAATGAAGGTTAATAAAACATATCACATCACAGATTCCTACATGTTGTGTAGTTTACCTTGTTTCCTCTTTTCCCTGCTGCTCCTAACAACCCATCCGGCCCCTGTGGCCCCTGAGGAGACGCAAACAAACATGACAACAAATTTAAATGTGTTATTTTCTAATAATTTACAATCAGGATGTTTATCTCTCCAGACTACAAGTGGCATCAGTTAAAACAGCCGTCGATGGTTAGTACCCACTCACTGGGATTCCTGCTGGTCCCTGTGGCCCCTGAGGACCTAGGGGCCCCATGCTTCCCCTGGGTCCAGGTTTTCCATTTGCCCCATCAGCACCTGGAACACCTGGAGGCCCCTGGAGATCAGAGAACAGCTGTTAGAACCGAGCAGAGCAACGTGTGCTGCTCCTCAACGACAGGAACAGTGCAAAACACTACAAGTACACAACCTTATTATTGTTATTATTAAATGTAAAAATAATATAGCTCATTATTAAAGTGTTGCAGGACAAATTGGAACATGGAGGCTGCCACAGTCTGTGATAATCACTGTGTCTGCCTATTGGTTTTTATTGCACTAATAGCAGGTGCGTGATGATGTGTGAATCTTTATGCTCTATCGTTTACGTGGCTATTTGCAAATGTATAAATTAACTAACCCTTGTTATAAAAATGTTTTATGTATATTCTTTCACACACTCGTCCATTCCAATTAGAAGATGTTATTCTTGTTAGTCTAACGGTTAATGCTTCATTAACCAACGTTGGTTATCGGCGAGAAAAATCAGGTCAAAATGTGCAGCCTCACTCGTAGCAGCAGAATAACGCAGCTCAACTGAAACTCACTTCTGGGCCTTGAAATCCTCTGAGTCCTTCATCTCCAGGTCGACCCTGTGACAAACAACACGAGATGATGAAAAACCTGCGAGCATCACAGTTTGAATCCATCAACAACACGTGCAGATAAATGTTTAGTTTTTCTGATGTAAGGTATAAACTCACCTGAGGCCCCCGGACTCCCTTCTCTCCAGGAGGTCCTGACACACCCTGAAGAAAAGAAAAGACAAGACGAGTCAGAACATGCAAACCAACCTACGACTCTAATAGAGGACTGCTGGAGGAGATAGAGGAGTTTCGGGTTTATGGTTAAAAATTTGTATTTATTGTCTCTATTTTCTCAACTGCACTCCGAACTCAACCTGTGAAAAAAGCTTTAATTTGCATCAGGAAAGAACACACGCCTCCAAATTCTAATCCTCGAGTGAAGCTGAATGTTTATACCGAATTTAAAGAAGTTTCCTTAAGCTGCTTTTGAGATATTGTGTTCACAAGACATACAGAGATGTATATAATATATGATATGGGAGGAACTCACAACCCACAGAGTCATATACAGGAAGTTTTTAATTAACTCTAAACCCTGAACACTTTGTGTATCTGTGTTACACAGTGAGGACTGTAGGGTTAGAATCTCAGGTTTCACTCTGTCGACCACATCTTTTACATTTTCTTTAATTCCCTCTTAGAATAAATTATGGACGTGATGAACAAAGTGTTGAAGCAAGACGTGGAGCCTCCCTCGGACTCTGTGTTTTCCGTCTGTTGACAGGACTCAGCCAGTGAACACAGGAGCAGTGTATTTAGCCGATGAGTCCACCTCCGTGCTCCTGAGCGACCGACTCGAATCTGTGACAGATTGATGGATTTCACTACAGCAAAAGGGCGACCGTGTCCAATGACACTACACGGAGGAGAAGTGAGCTTCAGGAAACAGTCCCACTGCCGTAACTGAAACTCTCTCTCTTTCCACGCAAGAGGGATTTTCTTATTTCCAGATCTAACCAACCAAACGACAGGGCAGCTGATTTATCGGCTGCAGAAGGTTTGACGAGTTTGAAGACGAGACTTTGACCTTCCAGACTCTCAACTTTGAAACAGAGGAAAACTATCATTTCAGATTCCTCTAATCACGAGACAGGGTTTTGAAGTTCCTGTGGAAACACTACATGCTTGCAAAGAACATTATTAGGAACACAGGTACATCTTCTTATTGATGCAAACCTCCAATCAACCAATGAAATGAACTAATATAAACCGTTTTTTAAGTTTACTGAGCGAAAAGGCCTCTCACATCTTGAGGTGGACGTGCAACAAGACGGCCTCCTTCAACGTCACCATGTTTGTTGTTGTCAGAATCACACGACTCCGTGACGCCCTCTAGTGGACGTACATTGCTGGAAATGGACGTATGTTCTCGTACATAATCGCAGAATAAATGAGCCTTAATCCTGATTTGGTTGAAAGGTTTTTTTAGACATCCAGATTACTTCACCTCATGGTGTTTTATCTTGATTGTTTCCTTTGTGTTTTGTACAGTATTTTCTCTTGTGTTATAAACTCCGGTGTTGCTTTGGGTCATAACTCTCAGAGAAGGAATACGACCCTGAGAGATGCTAAACGACCGTGATCCCGACAGTCCATCCCAGTAAGTAAGAACACTGTCAGACTCCACCACCATTCATCCTCTTTTAGTTTTCTGCTCCACTGCTGAGGAAGTGGGACGCTGCACGTGCAGAGAGATGCTTCAGCGCCGAGCATTTCTCCTGCCGCGCTCTCACGCTCGAGAAGAAACTCGCTTTTTTTTGTAGTCTATCCGGCGAACGAACCATCTCACCCCGCAGACTTGATTTGCCACCGGTGCCCCCCCCGACAAAATCAATCACTGTGACCTGTTCACCTCCATAAAGCGGAGGTCCCTGCACACCAGCTGCACACTTCAAACGGGTTTATTCGCCCAAACTCTCTCCTTGGTGTGACCCCATCATCGCAGGAGATAGGCGATAATAAAAAAGAATAAAAAATAAACCAGACACTTACTGCAGGTCCTGGTTTCCCGACAGGTCCTGGTAAACCTCGTAAACCCGCCTCACCCTGGTGGAGAAGAAGAGAAGTGAGATTTTATCTCATCGTGCTTAAGGACAGGGTTGGTAATCTTGGAGAAGCTATGGCAACTATCAGGCTCTCGTCAAAGTGACACAGAGATGATCGTACCCTTTCTCCCATGAAACCTGGAGGCCCTCGCATGCCCACGTTCCCCTGGAGGCCCTGATGGGAGAGGGAACAATGTACTTATCAACTCATGTCACAAAACCAGCTAATCCAGCAATAAAATGTATCATTATATTATTATTACTCTAATGTTTATACACTAAATTTCTTCACTGATACTATGTTAAGTTTTAATGTGCAACAGTACAGGACATTGTTCGTTTACTGTATATTCCTCATACAGTGTGTGTATGAGATCGTAGTGCAGGTGTCTCCTTGTATGACCTCTGCTGACACACTTACATACATGCCTACTGGGCCCTGGGGTCCCTCCATGCCGGGCTTCCCTGTGAAACCCTGAGAAAACACACACACACAAACAAAACACACAAAACACACACCTATAAAACACGTCATTGACACAATACACACTTTCACCAGGTATCAGTGTGTCTGCGGACTCACCCTCTCTCCTGGGGGTCCTGGTATACCTGGAGGTCCCATCTTCCCTGGAGGCCCCTGTTGGATGAGAACACTTTCACCAAAGGGCCAAAATACCAATGAATGTTTGATCTCTTCAGCCAATCAGATTTGCAGGACCGCACAGACATGATGTTCAAGTCAAGACAGAGAAGCTTGTTCGCTGTCTGACAAGAGGAGATTGTTATCACCGACATGTTTCGGCTAGAGTTTCTCAGAACTGTATAAACTTTCACAGGAGATGGATTCACAGTTCACCCGCTGCTCTCTCTCTGAAGACACAGAAAAATGCTTTGATGGATCTGTTCGTCTCTAAAACCTCCTGCCCGACTGCCTCAGATCCCCAAAACACATCTTCACACAGCGGCTAATGTCTTCAAGTCCTTTGTCTTGTAAATGACGCAGCCACAGAATGAGGACGTACCAGAGAACCTGGTGCTCCATCTGCTCCCGTCTCCCCAATCACTCCTTGAAAACCCTGGAAAATGTAGAGTAATAAAACAAAAGAGAAACATCACAAGAAGGGTAGAGAGAGGAAGGAGAGAAAACCTAATGAAAACTGAACAGCAGCACAAAAGTAAGTGCAAATGTGGAACAGTATGTCCTCACTGTCATTTATTGCTTGAAACTAACAGAAATCTCTGGTTCAAAATGAGCTGATTCAGTATTTCACGAATAGTTTATTAATCTACCATTTAATCCCCTTTTTATTTGATGGAACTGGTGAATCTACTTCCTGTCATTATGGGAAATGTGTTGGTAATTAGGAGGCAGCGTTTGTTAACTTGATAATAATGTGGTAACTGTGAATGTGGAAATAAAAAATGTTTAGGTCATCATCATCATCATCAGCAGCAGCAGCAGCATCTGGAGTAATCGAGTAATAAATCCAGTTTTCACAAAGTTTGTACATAAATTATTGAACATGAATTTGATGAAATGAATACAAACGCATTTAATCCCCCATGGTTTTAGAATTAAATAATGAAAAACAATGCAATGTCAAGGTGTCCACATACTTATGGCCAACATATATTGTATGTCAACACGTGTGAGGTACATACAAACACGTATATGTACTTTCAAAGAGCCTAATGATGTCATGAAATGAACAGTGAGGTCATTCTGCGGCCAACAGTCTCACCGTGAGTCCGTTACTGCCGGCCGGTCCCGCGGCACCCGAGGGGCCCTGAAACAGAGAGGACCAAAATACCCACAATGCAATTTCCTCCACGCAACATTGTGTCGTTCATCACTTTATGAAATGATTGTGTAAACTCAGCATAATGGTTTATAAACAGATGGTTCAGGCTCATTGACATTGAAACATTTTTGACAACACATTTTCTCACAGAATTAGATTTTAGACATAAGATGGAAAAATCTCACAAGTGTCTTTCTTTGTTTGGATAAAAAAAATATTGATGAATAAATATGTGAGAGCTGCAGCGTGAACTCTGTAGAGGTGTGCAAACACTGCCCCCTGCTGTCTAAACATACAACTACCACACAACAGTTCAACTCAGGAGTCAGTTTCACATTTCAATCGCAGCAGTTTTTCAGCACGTCACATCCTTTCCGTATGAAATGCATATATCTTTTAAAATACAAAACTGGGAATGAAACCATAAGTGTATAAAATATATTTAACAGAGTAATAATCACTGGTCCAGTATGTGACAGACAGTAAATAAACATGTGACACACACACACACAGCATTTACAGATGATGGGATTGAAATATGATAGAGAATGGGAACCTGTGTACCAGGCTTTCCTTCTGCTCCCTCTGGTCCCGGTGGCCCCGACAAACCCTGAGGAAGAATCAACCAAAAACACAAACAGGTGAAATTCCTTCCTCGTGTCCTGTGGTCAGAAGTCGTGCACAAATACAGGAGGGAATGAACGCAGGGTATGGACAGAAGACTGCGTCTGTTTCTGTACACGATTCTAACGCTGAGCAGAAGTGCACCTTAATACCACAATATCATTAGGAATCATTTCTGCCAGGCTTGGTGGGAAAGTTTACCGATGGGCCTGGTTGACCAGTGTGACCCCTCTGTCCAATCGGACCCTGGAGGAGAAAAGACAAAGAGACGACAACGTTAGTACTAACGAACAAAACACCTTAAACTGCAGGTTTCTCTATGCTACCTTTAATAAAATGTATTAAAGTTTCCATAGACTTTATATCATGTTAGACAGGTAATCTTTCAATTTCTTATCATGTTGCACCATCTTCTCCTGCATTTGGTATAATCCATAAACTGTTAATAAAGATGGACGACGCATTGATAAAATGAAGTGAAAATATCCCGGATAGGAGCCAGAGTCTGAGAAGTCACGATCGAGGGATGGGCGTCAAAACACAAGCTTGAAATGTACTTTGACTTTTAGAGTTTGGTCCATGTCCCATTTGCTAACATGGAGGAGACGGGGTGCATGAGCTAATCTGCAGCCAGCCACCAGGGGGCGATCGAGACACTTCATTTTAAGGGAGCCGTCATGTCGTCCATCTTTACGTACAGCCCGTGATTGGCCCTGTGTGATGTGTCCTACCTTGTTCCCTCTGGGTCCTGGTTTCCCGTTACGTCCATCTGGTCCCCTGGTCCCCTTCAAGGAGATTCACATATTAATGTCTGATAGCATCAACATCCAGATTGTCCAGAAAAGTTTTCCAGATGCATTTTAAGTGCATTCTTTTGGAAATTCTGTCTCTAATCTACAGAGATAGTGAAGGATTGACATTTAAACAGGCCCATGTTCCTTTATTACTGAGATTTTATATTTAAAAGCCTTAACGTCCGTGTGCAATGACCACATGTAGAGACCTGCATGGGTTAAATTCATGTTCTTTCTCTTTCCATTCACCGTTCCCTCATATTTGTATGTATTAGGTCACAGGAAGCTCTAATGTTACACAGTAAAATCTGATGTTTGGGATCAACACATGAAGTCATGTGACATTTCTCTGTGTTCGGAGCCATAAATCATCACTGACCTTTAACCCGCGGCTGCCTTGTTTCCCCTGAGGGCCAGTTTCTCCATTTGTGCCCTGAATGAAGGAATATAAAATCAATCCAAGCTTATCTTGTTTTTCTTTCACCACACGACCCCTCGTCTGCGTCGTTAAGCGAGCGTGTAATGCAATATCACCGTGCGTATATAAAAAACAGAGAGTCTCCACGGTGGGTTGATTATACTTTATTTGCTGCCAGTTTAAATGTGAAACACGGTGCTGAGTTGTCTGAAAACAAGCAGAGAATCAATACAGTTAACGGGGCTGTTAAACGGTACCTCGGTGCCTCTGGAGCCCGGCTCGCCCTTCGTCCCCTGGAAACCCGGGAAGCCGGTGGGGCCCCTCTCTCCCTGGGGGCCCATAATGCCTTCTGCCCCTTGAAAACCCTGAGAGGGCAAGCAGAGACTTTTAAAGGCACGTTTGGAAATCGTACATGAGATTTTAATGAATAGTTAGAGACATCGTTAGAGTTGGAGGTGCTCCCGGCTAACTGTTTCCACCTGTTCCCAGTCTTTATGCTAAGCTAAGCTAATAAGCTGCATGTTGTAAGAGAGTGAATAAGTGTATTTCTACAAATGCTGAGACATTCATTCAATTATTCTCTTCATCATGTGTTACGTGGAAAATGTGTTATCTAGTTACGCTGAATATATTCTGTTCACACTCTGTAATGCATTTCTATTTCAATCTTTTATTTCCTTGTGTTTGTATAGTATGTTTACTTTGCTGCTACAACACAACACATTTCCATCTCCTCTTATCTTATCAGACAGAAAACTGCTGCCTCCTACTTTGTCTCCTTTAGGTCCAGCGTCCCCCTTGTCCCCGTCTGGTCCCCTGTTGCCCTGTGAACGAGAGAAAATGCTCAAAAGAAGATGCACCCAGATATTTAAAGAAGTTTGTGAATCGCACGCTGAGCACCTACCGTTACTCCGATAAAACCCATAAGACCTTGTTGCCCTGGAGCGCCCTGGAGATAAATGTACAGAAACATCTGGAATGTAGTAACTGCAACTTCAAACTAATTTACAACACAAATCATGAAGGATGAAATAATAAAGGAACAATTAGCTGATTTATAAGCAGCTTACTTAAGTTAAGTTAAGTGAATCAACTTGAAGAGAGAGTAGATTGAATAAGAGACACAGTGAGTGACAGCGTCGTGTCGTGATCCACTGACAGGTCACAGCCAGTAGATGGCAGCACACTGTCTACCAGCTCACTGAGGATACACTGTGTGTAACTGAGACGCAGCAAAAAGCTATGAGATCATTTTAAAATAACCTTAAAGTCATAACGACTTGTAACATTATAATATACATCTGTCCTGCTCCTGCAGTTTCAAAAGAAGTGGGTGAAATCCTTGAAAATGTTCTGCACACGTGTATTAAATCACCTTCAAATAACGTCAGGTCTTATTCTAAGTTACAATAATCAACAAACACAATCTGTTTGAAGTAATAACACAAATTATCGTACGGTTTTAGTCCTTATTTGAATATATAATTCAAATTGAACCTCTAAGCTTCAGATATCAAGAGAAATGTTCCCTTTTGACCTGCGTGTGAATGTGATGACGTCACACCCTGGTGAATGTGTTCATGTGTCACTCACCATCGGCCCCTCGAAGCCGGGATCCCCCCGTTCACCCATCGGCCCCACAGGCCCCTGATGTGAAAACAAACACCGGTGATAAGACACTGAACAATCTGCTCTTAGACATTCAGAACAGAGGCCGTTTAAAGATGGACGACATGACAGCTCCCAAAGCTAAAGCCTCTCCATTGCCCCCTGGTGGCCGGCTGCAGTACATGTCATAAATCCTGTGTCTCCTCCGTGTTTGCAGATGGGACAAAACTAAAAAGTAAAAGTTACACCTTGAAGAAATGTTCCTCCAAGATGGTTTCTGTCATTTCAGGTTATCACGTATGTCCAATGTCCATCTTTATCTACAGTCTATGATTCATCACTCTCTACATTCTATCGTGAGCTCCTCGTCATGCACATTAGGTTTTATGTAGAAGTAGACCCCCCCCCTCCCACTAACAACCCAATCAAGTTTTATCAACCATTAACGACATTTATGTAATTAAGGTAAGAACATTGACTCAGACAAACAGACGAGCCCAATAAACGCTGCATTTAAAACTAATCTCAACCATTAAGTGAGTAAAACACATCTGTCCGGGACCAAACAACAACAATAAAAAGAGACTTACGTTCTCTCCTTTAGGGCCGGCAGCTCCCGTCAGTCCCAAGTGTCCCTGTGAAGAGTTTTTTAATTTACTGATCACGGATCTAATGAAGTAAAACTGCTCTGAAGACGTCTTGACTCGAACTCTACTCACTTGGAGCCCTCTGAGTCCAGGAGGTCCGATCTGTCCCTCTAAACCTGGAGGCCCCTGATGGGAGGAAAAACAAACTAATGTATTTTAAACCATAAACACTAAATACCTGCATCATAATATTAATCAAACTAAGTGTTTACCTGGGGGCCTTTGTGGCCAGCAGTGCCAGCAGGTCCCAGGTCCCCCTGAAAGAATAGATAAGAAAGGTCAGCCAGAATTTAAGGTTAACATTTTTGATTAAGATCAATAAACCTGGTGCTCAAAGTTCATAATCATACCGTACCTGTCAGTTTTTAATCATCCATCCAACTGTTATTCATCATAATGTCTAAGTTTCCATCTTATGACACAAATGTGATCTGCAGACATTATCACCTTGGGCCTGGAAACCCGTGATGAGCAATTTTCAATAATTATTTTAATAATCTTTTATAATCTTACCCTTGAGCCATTAACTCCTTGAGCGCCAACGCGTCCTGTGATGCCTGGTGCCCCCTGAGACACACACACACACACACACACACACACACACACACACACACACACACACACACACACACACACACACACATATGCATATTAATAATTGGCACAAACAGAGAAATATTCCATCACCTAATCCCTCTATGTTCTTACCGTTGGCCCCGGTGGACCTGAGAGGCCGTCCAGTCCGCTCTCCCCCTAGTGACATCGAGAACATATAACTGGATTAATGATAAAGTCAATTTACAGCTCAGAATCTCTCACAACGAACAAAACTGCATCATTAACTTATTCTCACAACATATAAATAGTCATTCTGTAAAAAACTAATTCTCTAATCTGGCCTTCACTGAAAATAATATCCAAAATGCCCAAAAGCATGCTGGGATTGGTTTGAGCTGCGGGCTGGAGGATGTCGAACACATTTACCCAAACGCTGCAAAATCAACATCCTCAGAGGCCAAATGATGACGTTGCGGTTTGAGAATATTAAATTGTGAATTCTCATGTTTCTTGACATTGGCTTTAAAACAAGTCTTCTGAGGAAATAAGATATACAGACATACACTGCACATACATAACAAGACGGTGGGGTCCGAAAGTCTGAGAACACTTTCCTGTTCGAGGGGAAACTTCCACAGGGAAAACCCATTCTAAGTGTCATGCCTGGTTTCCTATAGAGCTACAGTCGGAGAGAACATCACTCACGTCAGGGCCACAGGGCCCCTCTGGCCCGGAGCCACCTCGGATCCCGTGAGGCCCCTGCAGAGGAGATTAAATATGTACTTAAGGTCAACTGAAATAAAATGGAAGATTCAAATACATGAAAAAATAGAGTCTGATCGATTGGGATTTAAAGAAAATATAATAATATCATTATTATTTTACTGTTTAACAATAAACTTTATATGTAAAAAGAGGAGTAAAAGGGAGGGACACTCACTGGAGGCCCAACAAGACCAGTTCGTCCAGGTAAACCAGTGGAACCCTGGACAAAGACAAAACACAAGTGGTCACTGATGAACTGTTTTAAAGGAGACGTGTGAAGCTTTTCAGCTTCTCTTTCCTCGAGAGTTTTATCATAATAAGTGTTTTCTGAAAATTGGAGCATGAAAACCTATTAAAGTAATAACACAAATTAGAATAATCAACCCGAACATTAGCAGAATATGTCTCCTTTAATAACAGAGGTAAAAATCTGAAATCTAATGTAAAGGATGGATGATAAATAGATTTATCACAGTACCTTCTCACCGGGGTCACCTGTTTCCCCTCTTGGACCCTTGAAGCCAACCAGACCCTGGGGAAGAATAGAAATAAAAGATATTAAACCAATTTAAACCTTTTAAATTGAAATGAAAATGAAAAATATGGTTTAAAAGATATGATAAATGGTTAAAAGATGACAGAAATTGTGTTTGCAGGTCGTTTTTTGGTCTCACATGTGAATAATTTCCCAAACAGTAAATCAAAAGCTGAAATGCTTCTGACCTTTGTTCTGTACAAAAGTATCGGTGCTGTTTTATGACTCACCTCATCACCTTTTTCCCCTTTGGTCCCTCGCTCTCCTCTGTGTCCCCAGGGCCCCTGATGACAATCACAGACAAGATGGAAACACGTGAGAACAGACACAGATGATTTACCAGCTGTAAAACACACACGTGTTCACGTTCCTGGACAGAGTGTACACACCGATGATCCGGGAGCACCGTGTGACCCCGGCTGACCATCGTCCCCATTTGTACCGTCTCTCCCCGGGGCCCCGACTCGTCCGGGAGGGCCCCTGGCTCCCTGCTCGCCCTGTCAGGCAACAGGAATCATCCGAGTTAAATCAACTTTTAACACTTCTGCTTCTTTATAAGGCTCATAAAAAATATATGGAATCAAATAAAGTAGAAACACAGCGAGTGGAACCACAGCTGCAGTGAAGCTCACACTGGTGGAGTTGGATTCTAAATGATAAATCTGTTCCGAGACGACACCGACGCTCGGCTCCGCTCTGCCGAGCCGTTCATCACACGGACACGGGATCAGCTGAATAACAATACGCTGTCGAGGAGACGGTGGTCGGTAATAACTCTGCCTGACAACAGGTGGAAAACTTGTCCAGATTCACACTGGATGGATAAAACACCTGTGCTGGTGCCGCACAGACGTATTTTAAACTGCTGAGGATGATGGATGCAGTTCTCTACGCTCACGGACTGGCATGATGAACGAGGGTTTACTTTAAACCAATATTTAACCAGGATACTTTCACTTTGGGCAATGAATCTTTTTCCAGTGCGTCGCATTTATATATTTACACATAACTGCCTGTTGTTTTCATAAGTGATTCATGATTTATGAAATATCACAAAACCCAGAAGAACAAAACCCAGAAGAACTACAGTTTCCCAGAGTCGAAGGTGACACCTCCACATGTTGTCGATGATATAAAACAGAGGAGAGACATTCAGACCCCTTCGCTTTTTACACATGTTGCATTTGTATTCAAATGTTTGCCTTTGTAAAAAGAAATTTCTGCACATTTATCAAAAACTGAAATCTGTTATTGTCAGACGCGTTCAGACTCTTGCTGTGGAGCCTCACACTGTGTTCAGACACGTCCAGTTTGCTTTAATTATCCCTGAGATGTTTCTAGAACTCGACCGGAGTCCGTCTGTGGCAAATTGAATAGAGTGGACATAGTTGAGTGAATATAAGGTCCCACAATTCACTCTGCATGTCAGGAGAAAAAAAAACAGCCAGTCTCTGGAGACCGGAGCAGTAAGTCTCTGTGGTGAACCATAGATCAGAGCAGGAATATAAAACCATCTCTGAGTCTTTGAGTTTTCCCAGGAGCACAGCGGCCTCAATGAGCCATGGGAGAGGTTTGGAACCACCAGGACTCTTGCTGGAGGAGGTCGTCCAGACAAACCCAAGACTCAAGAAGAAGCAGGAATTGTCTGCACATTGAATTGATTGATAACATTCATGTTTACCATCTCTCCTGGCATCCCTCCTTGTCCGCGCCCCCCAGCTTCCCCAGAAGGCCCCTGGAAAACGACAAACACAAATATTCCATGAACCAATACAGACTTATTTATTAAAAACAATCCAAACTGTGTGTACGGATCCCATCTCTTACCGGTATGCCAGGTTTGCCCATCTCTCCAGGGGGTCCTGCAGGACCTTCCTCACTCTGCAAGGTCACAAAGAAGAAACCGGCCTCAGGTGAACAGGACTAAACAAAACAACTCAATCCCATCAAAGACTGTTAATGGTCACCGTGGACTTACAGGCCAACCGGAGCGGAGTAACTGGTAGAAGTTGGTTTGCTGCAGGAAGAACGGAAACACAGGATTAACCCATGAACTTCAATAACTTCACAAACAGTCTGGGAAATATATAAACGTATTGAACTGTGGGACAATAGAAATGATTAAAGGTGCGTCCACGTAAACCTGAGAGCACAGACAGTAACAAACTGCCGTCGCAAACTACTCGCAGACGTTTCCCCTCCGTCGTCTCTGGCCTCATCTGTTCGACATCACGGGCTCACACGGGAACTGCAGGTCAAAGGTTCGACTGGGAGTCTGTGGATCTTATGGATGTGGAGAAAAGACGGCTTCACCTCAAAGAACATGTGATGTCCAGTGTGTCTTTCGAGGGACTGACGATGAATTACATAGAGAAAGAGCAAGGAGAGGTCATCTTCACGTCTACTGGTTAAGATGATGAAAGGGACGCTGGGAACTGTGGTGGATTAGCAGGATTTAAAAAGAAGCAAAAATAGACGTTTGATTAACCGTGAAACCTCGATTTGAATTTCTTTTACAAATCCTCCTGAGGGGAACGTGAACGTCTGCAGCATTTCTCTTTGAAAGTTGTGAGTAACACAAAGAAATAGATCAGGACAACAATAGATCAAGAAGATACAGAATATACTATGGTCAGCATCTTACCTGGAACGCAGCCCATTCCTCGGCCGTATTCTTCCACAGGTAGAGGCTCGGTAAACCTGCTGCACCAGGACGCCCGGACTCCCCCCTTTTCCCAGATCGGCCTTCGGGGCCCATTTTACCCTGTGATGTGAAAAACAAGTGGTAAGTTTATGACAAATCAATTTACATCGCATACTTAGCATTGTGGCACAGCATTTCAACATCACATCATAAACGTGATTTGCTGCAGCGTTTAAGCTGCAGTGTAAATAATATGCGCAGATAATTAATGGAGGCAGGAGTTTATAGGTGTAGGTATGAACATGTCTGAGGTGAAACTGGGCTTTAAAACACGATATGGCCCTGGATGCTGTTTCAGGTGCACCGAACAGCACCGCACGAGTCAGGGGGGGGGGGGGGGGGGGGGGGCGAACCTAACACATCATCACAGGCTGTTATGTCGTAAAAGATTATTTTACCTTATCACCTTTAAACCCCCGGACGCCAGGTTCACCAGGACAACCCTGTGGAAACATGGAAACTGCAATAAAACTGCTCAAACATACAACGTGGAAACAGCATCTTCCAGACAGAAATCATAATTTATCAACTACTTAAAGAAGTAAGAATTTAGGTTGAACAAATTTGACATTTAATTAAGCACAGTTGACCTTATGTTTTAAGTACTGGAGGCAACACTAGGAGATAATTACTGTGCTCCTCGGGAAGTTCCCCTCTTCCTGAGTGGTGTCGTTAAGGCATGGACGTTAAAAAGATGTCTTGTGTTTATGTGTTTGGAGCTTTTAAACAACTCCTTTTATTCTAATTACAACAAAATGAACGAGTATCATAAAAAAAGAAAACAATGTTACATCATCTGATGAGTCCATTATTCTCTAGATCAGGAAACAAGCTGATTAACCACTAATCAGAGGAAAGGGTACGGATGTTATGCTCAAGTCAAAATCCATTTTGCAAAGTTTGTTTGAAGGCTTCTTCGAGTTTAGTGATGGTGACTCTGGTGGAATGCAACACTGAAGAGGATCTAAAGCCCTAAACCACTTTGTTCAGCTGGATTTGGGTATTTAGTCGTGTTGTTGATGGATTCAGGTCCAAATCTTGACATGTTGGTGCAACCCGACATCTGGAGACGTCTGAGCAGAGTGCAGGATTTCGTGGATTGACTGTAGCGATTCAGTAGTTACTGCTAAATGTATAAATCTATAAATATACAGTAGATGAATTAATACAGAAAACATACTGACTAACCCAGATCTGCATTGTAAAGGTATTTTTAGAATTTCCAGGGAAGAGATATTTCATCCAAACCTCGGGGGTGAAGTTAAGCAGAGGGATCGTTCTGCAGTTAAACAGCTTTCACAAGGATTTGAGATGTTTTCTTTTACAATTTGAATAAACCTGCCAGCCAGTGAGAAAGATGTATTTTCGGAGGCCAAGACTTAGAAATATTGTTTTGTAAATAAGAGTCTTTAATCATATCAACACACTTGTTGAGGATCAGGCTGCAGGCTTGTGCAAACTCCAACAAGCAAGTGGAGCAAGAGCTGAGATGTTGTACACGAGGAGAGAGGAGCCAACAGGACGTCTTCCTTCATGTTCCCTGCAGCTGGATCCAATCACTTGTAATCGTGCTGAGTGATCCTGTGCGTTTTTATGGCAGCGTGACTCCAGAGACGGGCCCAGACGGGACCAGATGTGCAGCCTGGTTCTGGTTCCGTCTGCCCTGCGGCTCCTGCCACGACCCACCTCTTACACCAGGTAAAGCTTCTGATTGGGTATCTTTTAAAAATGGTTTTACTAATTAACACCAATCAGACAAGTTGGCAGCGAGAGGTTAATACGGTCAGCTGAGAGACGCTACGACAAACCGCTCAGACTCGTTAACCGTGCGGTTCTCTGAGGGCTCAGATCGAGGCATCAAAGACAGATCCACATGTGTTTGAGCGGCGCAGCCCCCCCCCCCCCCCCCCCCCCCCCCCTGATCAGACTCAGATGGCGGCCGATGCAGAACAGCTCTTGTAAGCTGTAAAGCATAAACAGACGTCACACTTTCTTCATGCGAGGTTTGATCCCACTTCATCTCCGATATAATACATCAAGTCTACAGATGAAGCAGCGGGGGGGACAAGCCTCGGCCTTCGCTGTATCAAGGTCTTAAAAACTGGAAAGAAAAATATATGCAGTAACTAATTTCTAATTTTTACAGCTTAAATCGGTGTAACCTAAAGAGGGCGTCTTCCTCTCTGTCACTTGTAGTTGACAAGTGATCTGACATCTGTGCGAATCAATGCACGTGAGTCACAGATTGGTGTAAAATACAGTTTTACTGTCACTGTTACTTTTCGAAGTATTAATTGCCCTAATTTCAATCAACAGATGCAGTTAAATCAAAGCCGTTGTGTGTTTATGTGAACTGCGCATGTTAAAACCAGGTGACGGAGGATGTCATGGCCACTGGACGAGCATCAGCATCATGTATGGGTGAATTTTGGTTTCCCGGTTAGATGAGACTGATGACTGAACAAGGTTTGTGGACAAAACTGTGTAGGCACTGTGCCCTCAGGAAGACATACGACAATAAGAATACATCTAGCAAGGCCAACTGATTGTGGAGATAAAGTTCTCGCGTGTGAGAGAAGTGCCACTGACGGGTTCGTTCACAGCTGCAGTGGAAACTATGACGTCTGACTGTTGGCAAGGATGGTAAACACGTTTTGGTAAGTACACAAAGCAAATAGCGCTGCAGACAAGAACTCAACAGAGCAAAGTATGTCTGCCTTTTTGTTGTTGATGTTGCAAATGATCCGATCTTTGACTCAACGAGTTGAACCTCAAGTCCTTTGGATTCAAAGAGCAGCATATAGAGCAAATAGAGCATCACAAGACAACTCACCTCTGCCCCCGGTGGACCCATTCGGCCGACACCCCCTCTCTGCAGCCGGTACATTTTTCCATCCGAGCTCCGCACCAGGTCGCCGTCTATGGACACAATGGTCACAGTGCCGGGGTTCTCCCTGTCTTCATGTTTGACATCGGAGTGCGTGGTGCTCTGTGTGGTGATGGATCCCGTCTTTTCATCGACGCCCTTTGCAGATGGGTCAGAGGAGATCACCTGAGCTGTAGGTGAGACAGTCCTGCCCTGATCATCTGTGGATGTCTTTGGATATGAAGGCTTCTTGGGCGTGTTTCCGGGGCCCAGGTCGATGATGTCATCGGAGGGTTTCCCGGGGAACAGCGAAGAAGTCCTCCCGCTTGTATCTTTCTTCTTCTCTGTAGTGATGTTCTCCTCTAAATGTTTAGAAGATATTTCAGGCTTCCCCTTCTGGTTTCCTCCGTTCCCGGAGGGCTTCCACAGGGGGTTGGCATATTCACCATTTTGGAAGATGGGATCCAACAGGTCGGTGTCCTCGTCCACCACGAAGACGTCCCCGCGAACTATCGAACCTTTTCGATCGGGTCCTGAAAGCATCGTCCCATCTCCTCGAGAAGCGGCTCGGCGCAGGAACGCATTCTGTTGAGACAGAAAACAGGAGTTGGAGCTGATTCAAGGATATAATCTTTGAGACGTTAGCGCAGAGTGTTTCTGGTTTGTGTCATGTTGTGATGTTGTGATGTCAACAGCTGGATGAATCATGAGGATCTGTGTTGTTGTTTGAGCAACAATAAAGATTAAAGATCTAATTATATCAGATTGTAATTTCAAAACCACAACAGGGACATTGTATAATGGATGAAAAGGACTGGATTGACAGAATCCACTTTGTGCCATTTTTTTCAGATATTTCCAGAAATCTGTCTGTATGTGACTCGCATTTCTCTACAACCGGTCATCATATAGGTTTCACACTTGGCATGTGCGTTGTTAAGGGCCTAAAGAAGTGCAGAGTCGAATTTGGTGCAATTCTGTCATGCGATATACGTTTAAAGTTGATCAAATTTGAATAAACAGGCAACCAGCGTTCTGTAGCAGCGGCGGCTGGGACTCATCAACGAAAGTGATGTTGTCATTCACGACAAAGGCAAACACAACAGATTCTCCAGTTCAGGGTCTTGTGGACTGAGTCCAGCTTCACTTCGAACTTTGAATAAACACGTGAACATCTCTTTGTGCAGCAGCCGTGGCTTCAGGGTCTGTGGACTGATGAGTCCCGCAGCCACGGCTCAATCACTGCAGGTCACTTTCACATTTTCAGAAACCACAGGCCAAACAAACAGCCCGATCCAAACAGGAAGGTTTAGAACGAGCACTGCAAAAATCAGAAGAGGAAAAAGGAAGAAAGAATCTTAGATCCACAGTGAATAAAGAAATTACCCACTCACACACTACCATCCAAAAACAACAACATTTATTGTTCTATTAAAACACTTTACACATAAATGCCCGAACTTGTCTCCTGCAGCAGCCTCAAACCCTATGGGGAAAAAAACACACTGCTGCAGATCTTCTTCCTTCTTCTTGAAAAGTATCATCGACTGCTCACTGACATCTGGCCTCATTTCATCTGCCGTCAAGTCGATTAGTCTCTCAGCTCTTCGAGACAGTTACCCCTGATCCGTCTGTCATCGGAAAACACTGCACCACAACTGACTTTGTCTCATTTGTTTCCAAAACACTTCGATGTTCTGTCTCTAATTAACATTTCAGTGGTTTGTATTGAGCTTCTTATTGCAACAAAAACGAGTGAGAACTTCTATTACGTCCACGCTCGAGGGGGGGGGGGGGCGATGTTTTGCTGTAGACAACGTCAATAAAGTTCCCTTCAATGAAATGTTTTACTAATAATATCTGAAATTGAGGTCCTCTGTCTTCTTTCCTCATCTGACAATTTAACGTCAACAACCAGTGATAATGCTGAGTGCTCAGTCGTCACCACTTCACATTGACTGTGTGTAAAGATGGACAACTTGACCTCCTCCCTGTTAGCAGACGGGACATGGACGAAACTAAAAAGTCAAAGTACAGGGAACTAAAAACATTGACTTGATACCTCGGCTTCAGTCGGTGTCCCTCGATATTTCCGCACAGTGGGAGGAAGTGGAGATGCGTCGTCCATTTTTATATACGACCACGAATAGGTCTTACATCACAGTTCACATTCCTGCAGCGTTTCTTCTACCAGACATTCCATCCTCACATTGCATGCACAGCCGTCAAGGGCAAGTTGGGGTTCAATGTCTTGTCAAAACATGTGGACAAAATTGGACATGCACCCTGGAGGAGCTGGGAATTGACCCATCGACCCACTCAACCTTCTCAACCATCTGTGACTGAATCTGCCTTTCTGATAAAGTGCTCGAAAGAGACTCTTCTTCATCGTGGACCCATCTTTGTTTTAGTTTACTTCAATGTCTCGTCCAAATTGGACCAGAGACAAGTGGACAGCTTCAGTCAAAGTTTGTCATGGCAATAAAACTGACTAATGGTAAAACTATTTTATAATTGTCCTCGCTGTAAAACAACATCAGCTGATAAAATGTGAATTTATTATTATTGACACCCATGAGGTTTCAGGCACTAAACAATCTTTCCAAACACAGAGCAGTTAAAAGTTTTGTGGTTTCCAGGGGTGACAGGAAAATTAACAACGAAATTAACAACACGCAAAAAAACACTGCGACCCCAGCATTTCTTTCCCTGATCGTCATATTGCGTTACAGCCCCGCCCCCCCTCAAACACTTGAACATCTACCTCTGTGAGGACACTCGATGATTTAATGCATAACCCTGAATCACCACAGTGGAAAGTCAACCCTCAACCTGATTCTAACGTGAACCTCAAGAACAAGTCTCAACCGTCTAACTGCTCTTTGAAGAAAAATGTCCTCACGCTCCTGACTCCGTAAGGTCTATAACTCAAACTGGTCCTCACAAGGATAGAGGCGCACACACACACACACACACACACACACACACACACACACACACACACACACACACACACACGCACACACAGCGGAGCACATCAGATGTTGGACCTCAGGGAACGGTGGCGCAGAGAGAGGCCTTTCAGGGGAAGGGACCAAAGGGCTGTAAATTTTGTTTGATGACCCTAATGGGCTGAAATGGAAAGCAGTAAAGTGCTGAGAGGCATATGGAGAGCAGGAGGACAGGGGGAGGACAGGGGGAGGACAGGGGGGGGACAGGGGGAGGAGAGGGAAGCAAATTCTGCTTTTTTCCTTTTGACAAAAATGACATATTTCTTTCTCCGCTGAAGCTCCACATGTAGGTCGGCTCCAGGGACGACCTCGATCGTCAGTGTGTCAGTCGGTCAAACACTTTGGTTAAAGCGACACTATCCAAATGGTTTACCTTTAAACAGCAGCTTCATTAAACCAGGTCTGATGGTTCAGTGACTGTGAATAAGGAGATGGTCTTCTCACCCTGAAGGTCGGTTCTAGCTCTATGTAACTTTGGAACGGGTTCGATCTCCTGTAAGAAGAGTGGAACTGACTGATATTCCTCTTTTACACATCACAAACTCATCGGAAAGTCGAGCCCAGGAAAGTTAAATACTGTCGCTTTAAAGGTTCAGCGTGTAGAATTTAGTGACATCTAGTGGTGAAGTTGCATGTTGCAGCTGAACACCCCTCACCTCACCCTCCCCTTCCAAACGTGACAGAGAACCTGTGGTAGCTTCAGTTGTCATAAAAACCAAAGTCGAGATAAACACTGTTGATGGTTTATGAACCCACTTTGTATGATTCTGTCTCGTGCAGCTGTTCGGGACGAATTCAGACTCACGTTGGCCCCAGAACAGCCTGAATTCTCGGAGGCACAGATTCACGGGTCCTGCAGGACTAAACAAACGTCGCCCTTGGACAAGCGCAGAGATCTGGAGTCAGTGAAGTGTATCAAATATAAAGAGTGAAATGATGTCATTCACATTTCATGCATTAGTATCACAGAGGGGATCTCAGGTTTCCTGTTTGGTTACAGGCATTTGTTGAAGCGAAGCTCAATTGAGCATGGTCTGATTGTATTATCAGAGAGCCTGACATGCCCAAACACAGCCCAGGAATAATCAGCTGAACCTGGCTTTCTTACATCGAATGTGAAATTCTAGAATAGCAGAGTCTTAAATACTGTATTTACAGCGAAACCCGGCCCCTGGTCGGCGGCTGGCTGGGTTGTAATGAGGGCTGGTGCAGGAATGAGATAGGCAAGAGACCAAAGAAGGAGCCCCAGCTGAAAACAAAGGGCCTTTCTCTTTCTGCCACAGTCATGCAGCCGGCCTGGTTGATAAGCTGACACTGGATCTGCTCTGGTCAACACCGTGCCCCCGGTTTATCTCCCCTCCAGTCTGTGAGATATCCCCCCCGAGCGCCAGCACAGGCCACACTCAGCTGCAGCAGCATGACACGTCAGTCAGGAGCAGGAACACAGACTCCATACTGTACCTCATGATAAGATATCAAAGCAAAGGTTGGTGTCTCAGAATTCTGTTTTGTCAGGGACTGAAATGGACGAGTTAAGCTACAGCAATACTGTTTGTCCAAATTCTGTGGTTTACATTATTATTTAACGTAGGAACAAACAAGGGCAGGACGAGCCCCCACCCTCGGCACAGTGTGTCCCTGTAAAGTTAAATTTATGTCTGTGTGGTAAACAATATTCTATGTAATTCCTTTTATCTGTGAATCTCATGAAAATAAGAAAAACCAAATGGTCATTGTTTTCCAAAAAACTACTAAAAGCCACATCAGTGAGAACTTTACGTAGAAACACATGCGTCGCTGTAAATATTCACTAGATCATCAAATATGTCTAAATCCACCTCAGAAAATAGGTCCCAACAGATTTAAGTATTTACTCCTGTTTTTGTAATGTTTGCTAAAAACCAACAGTGGTCAGCGGTTGTAGGAATTACGACATTTAACCGTTCAATATACCAACAAGTGGAAAAACCCTCCGTTTGTTCTCAAAACAGTCAAAGTTCTTTGTGGCGTTTATTCTACTTTTTAATATCTTGTGGCCAAGATTCTTCTCCGTGTCAACATGACACCGCCGACGTCTTTTCTGCGACGTCCCGTTCCACGATGTCAGGGTTCAGATCAGTGTCAGGGGCCAATGTCTTCGCCTCGGTGACGCTACAACCGAGGGCTCAAGAGATCATCAGGTTTAAAGTACAACAGCCCCAAAGACAATTTACAGAGCAGGTGCTGCCGAGCGTAAATCTGAGTCGTTAACTCGTCAAACAGAACGAATAATCTCCTTAAGCCTTTGTATCGTGGAGCCGGGACAATGCTGCACTCACCGTCTTTCTAAAGGCTCAGTGGCAGCAGGCTCAAGCAAGCAGGGACACTGTGTCTATTCAAAGTGTGTGTGTGTGTGTGTGTGTGTCTGTGTGTGTGTGTGTGTGTGTGTGTGTGTCCCGCCCCCATCTATAGGTGAAGGTATGACAGTCAGGATATCAAGTGGATCACTCCCTCAGTGTTCATGTCTGCAGGCTGATGAACAGACAGGACCGTTTTACAGGATCCCTTAATGTTCCTGTCAGACGATAACGTGGGATTTTCTGTTCTGACTTGAATTCAAGGTTTTTTTGTCCTCGAGCCATAAAAAATCCAACATATAATGTAAAAATAAAACTGTTTCTTTATTGTCATGATAACTTACTTCTGCATGTATTTGGTCCAAGGTCGTTTCCCCCCTCTCTCATTCCAACAATGATTCCCCCCCACACACACACAAAGCGAGGTCCCTTAACAACCTAGAACCAAAGCGAGGTCCTTAAAGAAAAGAGTTTTTCCAGTTTGTGTCTGACCTGCACAGCGGCCCTGACCTCTACCTCATCCATCAGTTATGGGATGAAGACCAACAGGGATTCTTATCGTTCGGCATCAGTGTTGGATCCCACTGCTTCAGTTGTTGTACAAATAACAAGTACAAATACCACACAGTGCCAACCAGTGCAGGTTCATATAAGGTCATCGTGACTTTTACCTTTGACAACTGAAATCTAATCAGTTCATCTTTGAGTCCAAGAGACAACTAAATAAAAGTTAAAGCCATTCCCTCGAGGTGGTCTTGAGCTATCCGATTGGAGAGGCCAAAAAAATGTTTTGTGAGGCCACTGACCTTGACCTTTCACCACCAAAATTTAAACAGGTCATTCTTGAGGCCTTAATTAATGTTTGCAGCAAATTTGAAGAAATTCCCTCGATGTGTTCTTGAGATATCGCGTTCACAACAATGGTAAGTACGTATAAGTCATATAAACTGTTTTCGTTTATGTTCCTAACAGATCAGCTGCTGAAAAGACTGAATAGTTAAATTCTGGAGGGACATGGGACAATGTTTCAAGGTTAAACAACACATTTGATGGCTTCTCAGTCTTTCTGCTGAGTAAAGTTCAACATGAGCATTAAATAGGACTGAAAACAGACTTTATCCCCCAGAGTCTGAAGTTCTGCGAGTGACAGTTCATCTAACGTGTGATCATCATTACCTCTGCCACTTCAATTCCATTATATCTAATTGCATTGAATACATTAGCTGATAGTCTTTCAGTGTCTCAGTGTGTTTTTCCAACCCTGGAGTCAGTCACCGGTCCAACCTGCCGGGACTTGAAACGTTCGAATCCATCACACACTGTCACATTGTCTTTCGTTATTCTCACAGTTACAGTATCGCTGCACGTTACGGCAACTGAGGGTGTTTTGAAAAGTGTGAGGACGATGTTTGGGTACATTTGTTAAACACTTAACACTTAAAATCTACGAGCATCGTGCCACGACGCTAAGAGAACACGAGGATGGTGCCTGAACGTCTCCGCAGCCGTCAACACGTTCTGTATTTGTGGGAAAACACAGTAAATTAGGGCAGATGTTGACAGGGGCACACCTGGACTAGATCCATGTTTATTACGAACTACTGTGTCCAATCAGCACAAGTCTCCTCTGTTATGAGCCATGATAAATGTGTGAAGGTCTCGCTGCCTGTCACACGCGCTGGAGGCCAGAGCACTATCATTAACACACTCACACACACACACACACACACACACACACACAATGAACACTTGCTCCTACAAAGGGATAATCAAATGGCAAGGTCCGTAAATCTAGCCAAGACACAGGTATGCAGACGTTCTCAGACCGGCTGGGTCTTGCAAGCACCAGTAGGCAAATTGGCCTGGAAAATGCACGATGGCAAAAGTCTGATGGTTTGAGAAAGAAGAAGGTGGCGGAGCTCGATCCCACTGTGATAACAATCGAAAGAGCGTCATCGTTAAATTAGAAATCTGAAACTAACACAAAGAAAACAGCAACAGTAGCCTGCTGCAGAGTGTTTAAACAAACAGGGAGTGGGGTCATAGTGCTCAGTGTGTGTGTGTGTGTGTCTGTGTGTGTGTTTTCACCCTTTGAATTCCAACAAAGCCTGCACTGTCTGAGGAGATGCAGACAAAGTAAGACAATCACGACAATGCATGTGTGTGCATTTAAATGTGTGTGTTTCATGTGCACGTGAGCGACTGTGTGACCCTCTGTTGTGGCTCAGTGTTGTTCTGAGGCTGAGGAGGTTGAGTGCGGTATTAACACTCACGGTCGGGGATTGTATTCCCAGCAGGACCACCCATGATAGAAATGGTCGGGATCAAAGCGTCCACCGAATCGCCAGTGGTGGTCCTGGGATGTATAATAAGATCATGGACCATGTAGGAGGGGGTGAGCGCTTTACATTTCTCAAACTGCAGCTAACGTCCACTCGAAGCTGCCTATGCAGGCGTGTTATTTTGACACTAGCTCACCACAGAACCCACAAAGTCAACTGTCAAACCACCACAGAGGGCTGCAGCTGTCTGATGTGGTCGTTGGTCGTCCACCGTCATCCGTACAAATTCAGGACAAAGACGTAAGAGCAGAGAGAGTGAAAGAATAAGTTCACTCAAGATATCAGCCTTGGGGAAATGGGAAAACCATTGAAAAATGATTAAAGAAAAACGTTCCTGGGTGTTTTACCCTGACCTTTACAGAATCCTTCCCTTGAGTTTTGCATAATCCTGCAAACTAACAAACAAACAAAGGCCAGTGAAAACACAACCTCCTTTGCGGACGTAATAACGTCAATTAGCCGAGTGCAGATGCATCGTTACTCTCTGCACGACGCCAGACTGCTGCATACTGGAAACGACTGCTAGCAATTAAACATGCAGCTAGACATTATTATAACAATACACAATAATCAGTTATTTCCAACAGAGTGGATGCTGGTCTTGGATCAATGAGGGGGGGCTGGGTTCTATCAAACATTTTGAAGCGATATTGAAACATCCGCCTCGGTTCTGGCACTAAAAGCACGATTCCTGTTGGGTTTGACTCGAGCTCGGGCTAATTTTCTTTTGGGCTCGGTGGAGTCAGGGCAGAAAGTAACAGCCTGAGATGAACTCTCATCTACAAGACGTCTTATCTCAAGCTCTGTGGGGAGATTCAAACTCATCTGATTCGTGACAGGAACAGAACACATTTGAATGACTGTTCATAAGAAAGAAAGAAACAAGCAAAATAATATCACATCCATCTAAAGGATAAAAACCAACTGACTGACCTGACAGCAGGTGGAACCATGCACTTACAGTAAAATCAACAAAAGCACCTTCACGTTGTGTCCAATGATCACACACACACACACACACAAACACACAAACACACACACACAGTCACTGCAAAACAATCAGAAGAAAAGGGAAAATCAGTGCGTGTGCATGTACCTTCACATTCCGTCGCCTTTGACCTTTCACGTGCACTAAATCCGACAGGAGGAATCCCAGGAGCAGGTACAGTCCAACATGGCAGAGCATGACTGCAGGAGACACTGTGGGTCTGACCGCACTTCAGCTCTGTTCACATTGTGCCCACAGGCAGGACCTCTGCACAAGGCAGGAGGCAGATCCAGCTCCCTGCAGACACACCCACACACCTACCGGGTGCACACCGCTCCACTTTCACCAGCCATACGTTGAACAAACAATCCATCTAATCTGGTAGGAGGTGTCGCCGGGGGTCCACTGGCCCTCGGGCAGGCCTCCGTGAACCAACAGAGACACTTTAAACTGACAGAGACAGATGTAAAGTCGTCTGGGACAATTTAAAGACTCAAAACAACCAAAGTCTTTACAATAACAAATACATTCTATCAGCCACAAACAGTCGGAGCATGCATTAGATGTTCTGAACACAGTAAATCCTTAAATGAGGGTTAACTGGCTCAAAATCCGCTGGAGTGAATTCCTGCTCTTTCCAACCGAGGGAAGTGGAACAAAGGGAAACAGCGACAGCGATGATGTGAGGGAATCCCCACTGCTTTCACACACACACACACACACACACACACACACACACACACACACACACACACACACACACACACACACACACACACAGACACACACACATGGGTTATAGCCGGAGTGAGCCTGCACACCAGAAGGAAAAAAGTAAATCTCTGTTGGGGGAATTACAGGAGAGGAAAACCGCAATGCCCAAACTCAGCGAAACAACCGCAGTTAGGAGCATTTGAGGGGAAATGTTCACCACAGATTCTCTGAGGCTGACATGATTTACACCAGCGATTGACACAGGAGGAGACCCCCCCCCCCCGGCCCCCCGCACCCCCTGCATGAAAGTCAAGATCGGTGCACAAGTTCCCTGCCGCAGGAAATGTTATGTCACGTCTTTTGGGAACAAAGGAGAGGTGGTCGAGCATAAACAGCAATATAAATAAACGAGGGGCGAGGAAGGTTGAGTCGGGGTGAACGGAACCTCAGGGGGGGGGCTCTAAAAACTGATGTGCAGATGTGCGGAGGAAAATCAATATACCCCTTTGTGAAATTATAAACTTCTCCCCGACAACTAATGTTTTCCAGAGATATGTGTCTGCTGTCTGGCGCTGAAAATGTGATCAACTTTAAAGGGGAATTCTGGTATTTTTCAACTTGGCGCCTGTTTTTAAATGTGGGTGTCGGCGGCAGGGACACACCCACATTGTAATGTATTGGGGCAACTGTGACAGTCCATGAAATGTCCACTCAAAGTGTAAATCCTTATTCTGGGTCTTTGCAAAGAGCGAACATTACACATGTCTTGCTCTGTGTGAAGTCTCACTCCCGAGTCTCATGAGATTTGGATTGTTGCACGAAGACTGAGTTGGAGATTGGATTCTACCTAGAGAAACTATTATGGCTGCATCTTTTCCTGATTAGAATAATCTCGATGAAGGATTGGACCTTGCTGGCCGTCCTGACTTGTTTGAGTCGGAGTATGTGGACAAAGAGCTCCTACAAACAGGAACAAATGAAAGACAATAAGAATCGGAGGGACAAGTTGCTGCTGGACGGTTGTGAAGCTTGTGGTGGACATTTCTGTCCCAGTTGCCCCATAAGATTACACTGTAGCCACTGCCACCTTGAAAGGGAAGACAAGTACTGTTCATTTGCACATGCACAGTTATAAACATAGAATGCAGGTTGAAAAATACCAGGTTTCCCCTTTAAAAATTGTGTCTGCAGTGGAAGGACGTTGGTCCTCGAGGAGCTGGTCAGAGGACAGTGACTGCATGTTGCTGATCCGGCACTTTCCATCAGTTACCACATCTGATTTATTTCCAGAGCATAGCTAACCCAAACTGAATTATGTTGTGGAGAGACCAATCATCAGAGCAGGCTGGGACTCAGATTAAGAATTGACTGCTTTGTTACCTTCATCCATTTTTCCGAATCATTAATCTTCTGTCCAAGCTTCCCCTCCTTCAACAACCTGCTTCCTCTTACTCCATGATTTAAGGAACCTCCTCGGCTCGTCTGTAATTACTTTATTTTATATTGGAAGCAGTTTATCCACTATGATGAGAAGTTTTGGCTCATCTTTAATAGCGCACATGAAAGCGAAGCTCGACAGTGAGCAGAACCTTCCTGATGATTATAGAAGCCATTCATTCATTTCTTTTACTTTTTTTGGGGGGGGGGGAGAGACATGTTTCCTCGACCTTATGTTTTAATTTAGCAAAATGGTTCCTTCAACCCGTTGTCTCCCCTTCACTCGGCCTTTGATGCATTATGCAACTCGGGAAAAAAAAAACCCAGAAAAAGAAACTCTGCAGAAGTCACCAGGGGATTTTAGGAGATTATCTCATTTTAATATTAATCTTTTCCTCATTACGCCGTCTTGAGGAACAAGAGCTCCGTATCCCACTGTCTCCTCTCTGCTGCTGCTCTGACATGTTGAAGTGTGTCATCCTGCTGCAATGCCAAGACTTTGGCTGAGCAGCTCCCAGCGTGATCAGACCGCTGAGTGTTTCTTCATTTATTGTGTCAACCTTTCAAAAATAGCTCGGTTTCGCTTCGCAGAGCTTCAACACAAAGGCTGAAAGAAAATTACTATAATGTCAGACTAATCTTTATTTCTCTGAATAGATATTTCATGCCATATGTACTTTATATACGTATATAAGGATGCCGATAAATAAGAGGCTCATTATGAAATTGGAACTTGCCTGAGGGCCAAAACTGTCAATGTTTATTAAAATATCATCACGACTGCTAAAATGATTTACTTTTCTATGTGTCAAAAACATAACGTCCACGAATCACAGAGCTCTTTCGACAAGGGCTGTCGCTTTTTCCAAAAATCAAGTTTGAACGCAATCTGTTTGAATGTATTTGACAACTTTGTCTGCTCGCGTCCTTAATTTTCGTAGAACAAAACATTACTAGCTTACTTTACGAACGCAATAGGTCAAGGTGATAGTCAGCGCCCTCTGCTGGATCAGGTATATGTTTAATGCAACAGTGAGAGCGCCTGATGGTTTATGAAAGAGAAATTGTAGTAATCATAGTTTTCTGCTCTCGGCACAAGTAGCTAGTTTCGTGCTAGCATGCCCGTGCTAGCTGTTCATACAATGCAATGGGGAGTAAAATGGGAATAAAGTTCATAAACCCCACCTCCTCCATATTAGCAACTAGGACATGGACCAAACTAAAAGAAAAGTTACCAGCGCAAGATGGCAGCGCCCATATCCAAGATATTTTGGCTTCATATTTGTACAGTGGAAGAAAGTAATCCATCTTTATTTATGTATTTTTTTAAGTCTTTGGGCAGGATCTGTAATTAAATGAACATGATTCGTAGCTTCTTCCGAAAGCAAAGCGCAGTAATACCGATGTTTGGCAAAGTCGGAATGAGCAGTTTCTCTGTTGAAGCCTGCACCGTGCCCCCTAACCCTTCATCTTCGAGCCAGACCTGGCAGAACGTCCTTTTTTGCATGTTGACAGAATATTCTCTAACATCACGACATCACGTGGACCACTTATCTGCCGCCGGGCCTTACTCACTCTTTCCAGGCTGCAGCAGATATTTAGAGGAATCCTGGGTCTGTAATTTGAGCAGGTCTGTCAGCACGTCTACCTGTTGAGCAGCCTCGCTCTCCGGGGGGGGGGGGGGGGGGGACCACAGCAGAATCAGCAGTATCGAGATCAAATAAAGAAATGATGGTGTTTGCTGGCATGAGAACACGTTTGTGGCTCAGGGTGTAATCGCTCCGACAGTTAAAGGGATGAAATCAGCTCTTCATCCACACACCAGAGAAACAGTTTCCACCGGTTCGAGCTCTGCTGACGGGCCGATGACACGATACCCAGAGTTCCCTGATGACATCCGTAATGATATCTGTGTACGAGCAGCTCATCCCACAGTCTGAGGAGGAGGTGAACGTTGGGTAACCTGCACGTGTGACCCTCTAGGTGACCCAGCTGGACGACTCTGACCTGGACCTGACCTCTGACCTCAGCTCTGACCAGCTGCTGCCTCGGGCCAAGTGAGCAACGTGGTCAGAAAGTCAGAGAAAACAAGTCGGAGAAAAACATGGACCAAAACATGTTGAAACAAATGAGGCTTAGCTGATGTGTAAGCAGATAACGGTTGATGCGTGTTTGAAGTAGAGATCAGCAGCGCTCGGTTAAAGGCAAAACTTAGTCGTCAATACAAAATGTCACAAGATCCAATGTGTAATTTATTGATAATCTATATTTTAACAGAGAGTTAAGTGCTTTAAAATGACTTAAAAACGATTTACTCTGTCAGGCTCTCGCCCCGAGTTTCTGTAGATCTGTGGACCTTTTAGTGAGCATGTGTTTTAATGAACCAAAAGTCTAAAGCAGCAAATCTTCACCTCATGAGGAAAAGTTGTTAAATCTCTAACATAAGTTCATTAATTTATAAACGACAGTAATTCTAACAAACACGGGACAAGTCCATCATGAGGGTTCAAAGCCATCAACGTGCTCTCAAGTTCAGAGCTCTGGCTTTGTAATTACATGTTGAGCCGAGGTGCCTGACCTCCAGGAGTGTTTAACATCTGAGTGCATATCGGAGGAGCTGTACACGAACTGGCTGAGTGCCCGTCTCCAAACAGAGCACCTGTCAGGGGACCCGTGGCCCCTGACAGGACATGCATCAAAGTCAGGAAACCCCAACAGTGTGGCCCCGCAGTTAGAAATGTTCTGCTTCAAAGACGACAGCAGCGGAGCAGAGGTGCATGTTGTTAATGAAGTGGTCTGTGGGACTTTAATGAGAAACAGGCTGCGTCCAAAAATCACTCCCTAATTCATTCATCCATGTTTAGTCTATAAAGTGTCAGAAAACGTCCGAGGGGACAAACGGCTGCTTAATTAAGTTTAGCATAAAGACTGAAAACAGAGACGAGACAGATTTAGACACAAGAAACGAGCAGGCAACAGAAAATCTGACACAGACAAACGAAGACAGATGATGAGGAAGAGTCGCAGCTGAGGATGATTTCATTTAACTACTAAGCAAATATTCTGCTCAACACAAAACAGCAGGAGACGTCTCTGTCGTCCACCTCATCACAAAGGCATCCCACTGGCATCCTGGTGGAGAAGCACTGTGTCTGGCGGGGCGGGCATGTTCTGCTATCTGTGTTTAAATCAGGATTATAGTCTGAGCACTACTGTAAGAGGAACCAGAGCCTCACTGGTTATGTCAGATGTTAAAAAACAAAAATCTAAATTCATACCAGCTTTTCTTCTCCTTCATTTCCAACCAGTTCAGGAACTATGTTTTTATTCAGTCTGAAAATATTGAATCTGTCAGTGAACTGGATTAAATCAAGTGATAATTCTGATTATTACAGAAAAACACCTTTAATTGTTCTTAAATCTTTGACATTTTGCCTAATTATCCCACATAAAGAAACTAAGAAACTATAAAATACAAAGATGATCACAATAGATTACAGCAGATTTTCTTGCAGAGTACATCTCATGTGGGAAAGTGTATAAAAAATGAAATTTCACAGCAGCTGTGCTACAAAAACTACTAAATAATAAGTTTTGGTTTTTGGTTGTTACTGTTTTTTCCCCAGATTCTTTCCCATATTTTAATCTGCTCTGCTTCACTTTATTGGAATAAATCTTGGCAGATGACGTTTTAATGATTTCATAGGGGACTTTGACTCTGAAACTGTCAATTTTTTGTTTGGCGGAAATGAAAGCTTTCACTTATTTTGTGTTCTATCTTCATTTACCCTGAATCAGTAACATCTGTACTGATGTGTACAAGTGTTACCTTCATACAAATACCAAGAATACTCATATAGACCCTGTGGTTGCAGAGATGTATACTGTTAATTTTAGTCATGCCATTTTCGAGCATAGGCCTGAGAAGACGTTAATATTTACAATAAAGACACCGACATATTTCCAGAGGTAAAGCAGATGTAGGCTGTGAAAATATAAAGAAATTAACTGATTAATCGAAGCAGATTTTCGACTTCAACACCCAGATGAACCTCTGTGCAGGCGGCAACAGGACTAATGGGCCCGAAAGCCGACAGGTCAGGTACACACACACACACACACACACACACACACACACACACACACACACACACACACACACACACACACACGCACACACACACACACACAGGACATGTTTTACAGATGGAGGCAGATGAACAAAACGAAACCAGTGAAACCAGACCAGAGGTTGGTAATGCATGACTGTAGCCGCCTGCCTGTCCAGAGCTGGATGTGATCACCATGACGACTGGTCAGCTGCACAGACTCTAAAGCGTCCTGGTCACAGCTGTAAAACCAGGCAACTGTGTTTTCTGTTTGTTTGTTTGCTCTTAACGCCATAAATGAAAAAGGGGTTTTCATTTGCCGTGACCACAAAGAGCACTGGGAAGTGTCTCAGCGATAAATATGAATCGAAATATTCCACTCACGGTTCTGCCAAGGCTCAAAAATGACTCATCGTCGGGATCGCCCAGCAAATCCTCCAGGTCGTTCGAGGACAGCAGGAGATTCTGCGAGGACACAGAGGGGGACAATTTCTGAATTAGACAAAAGTTCAGCTCTAATGAACGAGTTGTTAAAGGATCAAAAGCACACAAGTCTGTGCATTTTTGCTTTTCAATCCTCTGTTGATCTTTTATCATATACGACACTTTGTGCTGTCAAAGTCTTAACAGCAGGAGTCGGAGCGTCTGGGTTTATCCCTTCAAAAGCCTCCTGGCTTCACCTTAAACACCTCAGGGACATGTCGGAGCCTCGCAGTTTACACAAGTCGGTGGAAACATACCAAACTTTAATTTGTGCTTGGTTTTTCTTTTGTGTACATCTTTCCTCACCTCCAGGAAGTTGTTGGTGTGCGGGGAGCGGGGACGCTTGGGGGCCGTGGCGCTGCAGCGGGGCGGGTGGTGGCTGCAGTGCTGCTGGGCGGCGTCCGGGTCGTCCATCAGGAAGGTCAGCTGTCTGAGGTCACCCTGCAGAGACGGAGACGTCAGACACGCAAACATTAAAACCCCAAATTACAGAAACCATCTTTAGGAAAAATGCATTTGACGTGTACTCCTCAATTTGGTCCATGTCCCATCTGCTAACATGGAGGAGGCAGGGTTTATGACTTATACTGCAACCAGCCACCAGGGGGGGAAGTGAGGCGCTTTGGCTTCACTTCATGTCGTCCATCTTTATTTACCGTCTATAAATTAATGCGAAATTGTGGTGTAATGGTATAATTGCCTTCGTGCAGAAGAAATCAGGTGTTTATAACAATGTGAGTCTGAGTGTGTGTCTGTTTGCACGAGTGTGTGTGTGTGTGTGTGTGTGTGTGTGTGTGTGTGTGTGTGTTCTGTTCAAAGACAGATAAGCATCACGTTACTTTGTGAAACCACCACACACACAGATCGAAAATTAATTATGTCTCTAATATTAGAATGTCGATGTCTAATTATTCAAACGTGCTGGTGCAAATCACACAAATTAGAAAACTAATTTTAACGAGCTGTCTGATCTCACATCAAATCTCACAACAGGTGGAAAGTGGGAACAGGAACAAAAGCTCGTCTCTCATTTGATGAAAAGATCATATTTCACAGACGCTTCGTTTCTGCAGAACCGCAAAACCCTCGACACCTCCGCCAGATAAAAAATCCAATAATGCTCTATATCCTGAAAATAGATCAACACGTGTTACTTTATTCCATCTGCTTGATCTCGAGTTCTGAAGTCGATAATATACACGTTTAAAGGTTTAAACGTTAAACAAACCACTGAGCCAGTTGTGTGTCTCTTGTGAGAATGTGAGACATGAAGCATCATGTTCAAAACCTGATAAGAAACTTTGTGTGGATCAGAAAGTTGTGCAATAAACATAAAAGACCTTAAAGAAGAAGGTGAAAGGGAAACAGCTTGTAACCCTCAGAACATTTCTAAAAATACACAGTTTGACACTAATGGCTTTCAAAACAGTTTAGTTTCTGTCACGTGCACTGAAGGACGTCCAGAGGCAGGACTGTCACCACCTCTTGACTGTGGAAGACCTCCGTCCTCGGAGCTCCGTAAAAACATGTCCTCAGGGGACACGAGTCGATGGAGAATCCATTCTGTCTGGTGCTAAGGACAAATCCAGATGCCGCCTTCTAAAATTCTTCTCCTCACCCCCACGAGGAGAGAGTCACACTCTGGTCGTTCTGATCCTCGGACCATGTGAGTGATGGTTACTTCTGCCGAGGAGGTTATGTTTTCACCCCTGTCTGTTTGCGGGTCACTGTTACCTGTCACTTTGTTTAACATTGCAGGATAGAGTGTTTTTCTACATCTTGATGAAAAGAAATCAGGCGACTGATATTTATGAGCGTCTGTAATTTGGTGCAGATCCAAACAAAAATGCAGATCTGTATTCAAATGTGGTTTCATAAAACGACAGAATACCCATAATGCTTAGCAAGGTGCATTGTGGGTTGTCAAAATCAGGCTTTAATGGTAGTTTTCATGTCTTTTCTTCCTTTGAGATGAAAACTTAAAAACTGCATTAACACAAACAGAATCATGACGCCTGGACATTCTCTAAGACAGAACCTCAGTTAAGTTTCGTGAGTCTTCACCACACTGAAATAAATGAAAAGTAAAAAACTGCCTGACTTGAAAAACACATGCATAAATCTAAGAGTGTAATCAAAGAGTGTAAACATTTACTTCTGCTTAACATGGAGTTTGCATGTTTTCCTCCCGCAGCGCAAAGACACGCAGGTAAACAACAAAAGTGAAGTGAAATGACCTCATGTTGAAACGAGGACACCGAGGGGGGGGGGGGTGGAGATACTTAACTCATCCTCTGTCCAAACACTCATCAGTGTTCCCCCTGTAATTTGATGTGCCGCCGGTGCACTGGAGGTGATTGAAGTTGCGGTTAGAGCAGCTTACAGGGATTTCTACGCATACTTTATAAAAACAAACACATGGTATCTAAGCATTACAGGCTACGCGTCTTTGTGTCAGTGATGAAAGGGTGAACAGGGTGGGATCAGGCCACAGAAAGGGAATATCTACTTGTGTGTTCTCTCCTGTCAGTGTGTGTGTGTGTGTGTGTGTGTGTGTGTGAGTGTGTGCGAGCACGAACAGACATGTGTGTCCTTTTCGGAAGAAAATTCAATTGAACTGAACTTGAACACGTGTTTTTTTTATTCTGACACCGTTATTTTAAATATCATCTGGCTGATATAAAAGCATTCAGTCATAAAACATGTTTTATTACACATGCAATATAGTAGATCATTTTAAATCAAACGTGGGCCGTTCAGACAACCTGAAGTTCACTGTTTCTTCAGCCGAGGGTTTGACCTGAGGTTTGCGAAATAAAACTTAATGAATTCACTTTCTGGGCATCTTGTAAATGTTAGAATAAAAGGAAAAGAAAAGGGGACAGAGGTTGTGGTTGATGATTGCGTGTTTTTTCGTGTGATTTTGATCAGGAAAACAACAAACTAACATCACTAACATCACTTAATCCCTGAGTCCAAGTGTCAGCTGGACTCAGTGTTTTGATGGGTGACAGTGACCTTGACCTTTGACCTTCGACTACCACATTCTAATCAGTTCATCTGTGGGTCCAAGTGAAAGTTTGTACCAAATTTGAAAGGATTCCCAAGAGTTGTTTCTGAGATATTGCGTTCACAAGGCAGAAGATCATCCTTTTATTCAACTGAACATCTTTACCACATTTAAATAACTTCTAACAATGAGTTATTGAGATATTGTGTTGTGCCTCTGATCTCTGGCTTAGACAAACAAAACAAGTTGTATATAAAAACCACTTACTTCAAACGGGGTCTCAAATCCCTCGATGGTGCCCCCGACCATGAGCAGCCCGTCGGTGCTGATCCCCAGGCCGTGGTGCACCCAGTCCACGCTCTCCAGCAGGGAACAGTCCACGTACACCGCCAACCGCTTTGCCGACACACTGACGCCCACATGGTGCCACTTCCCGTCAGACAGACCGCCGACTGGGAACCTGACGGAGACACACAAGCCTCATTATGTAACCGCGTCTCTGGTTGTGTTTGTCTTGAGATGAACGTGGAACGAATTAATCCCGGAGATAAATTGGAAACCACGCTCGGGCGCTGTGACAGTTAAAAGATAATTAAAATGCAGATGTGTTTGATTCCCTCTTCACCCGTTGAAACCTCTCTCTACTAAACAGGGAGATTCAGGCTCTGGGTCAGAAAGCGTTTGGCCCGAGGAAGAAGAAACATCAGAAAACAGATGGAACTTCACATCTGTTAATGTGTTGAGGTTTTTAGGAATAAACACTGTTGATCGATCAATCTGGAGGAAGATGTTACGACACATGGACGACAGCAGTGGAACGGGAACAATGTTTAATCAATAATAAAAAGGCAAAAACGTTAAAAACATTAAAGGTCCATTAATGGAATTCTTTTTGTCCCTCGAGAACAAAACTGCTGACAAACACAAGCTTGTCTATTTCGTCACAACCTACCAACGACATTACCTACAATGCAACTTGACTGCTAACATTTCGTTGTAAATACTGGTGTGTTGCGCTAGTAGCAGCTACTGTAGCCTAAAGCCACTAGCCTCAACCAGAGATGAGGGATGTTTTTTTTACGAATTTCAGGTATTTTCATCTTGAACTTTCCTTTTATTTTAAAACTTGTTGTCTTCAGATCCAACCAACACCGACTCAAGTGACGTCGACCTGAGGTGACGTTGGTCGTGGCTCAGATTTGGTGCAAATGTGAGAACGTTTCCAAGACTTGGTAAAATAACTTTCCCTTATATATTAATCTGAGAAGTTCTAATGTCGAATGAGACCATTACGGTCTTCTAGAAGTAAAGCTGGAATTTGGACCTTTACGGAAAGGTGCCAATCAACACAAGTGATCGACAAGCTGCCTTACGAGATATTAAACATTAATACAGCAGCTAACAATGGTTTTCTATGATGGATTAATGACGTCCTGAGCAGAACTCTCATTGGATTTGGATAAATGGGCGGATCAGGTATGTTTTTCCCCACATTTTCAGCATGGTGCATTAGGGCGTTAGTCTTCACGGATGTAAACGCTCTCCAAGTGCCCTTCTAGTTCACTTGTGCGTCTTGTTTTGTGTAATACCACTTTCCCTTAGATTGTGTAGGAAATGTCTCTGGAGATGCGGCGGATGAAGCGTTTCCAGTCCAACGTCTAGTGGCAGTAAATGTCATAGAAACCTTTGAAATAATAATAACAAGCTTTAAAATAAAAATCGATGTGCCAGTAAACACGCGCTACACGCTACGGTATCTGTGTGTGTGTGTCTATCTTTTGGCTCAGTTCCGTGTCGGCTGTCTCACGGTGATGTATTACTTCGAGCTCTGTGGCTCTCGAGGAGGGAAAAAAGCTGCCAAGAGACGCTTAATAAATCATTCCCCCCGAAGAGACAGCCAAACGCAATCCACAGTCAGACAAATACACACATGTTGCAAACAAATACACTTCCACAGAACCTGCCTTCATCTTCGCAGACACATTTACACAAACCTCGGCCAAGAAGCAGGAACGGGCATGAGTCATCCTCAATTACCTGAGATGGATGTTGTAATCACATTCTGACATCTGGATTTTTTGGGGGATAATGGGTAATGCATAAAAGTTGACATGAATGAAAGGTTCTCAAATGCACGCTATGCACACAGCATTCACTCAATTTGTATTAATTTGGGGCTGTAGAGTAAAAATAAAAAACGTAAGATAAAGAAGTGGGCTCACTCGTAGTGCCGTTGCTGTGATCCTGTGAAGATGACGGCGGAGGCGCTGATCCGTAGTTGCAGCATCACGTGGCTGTCGGGGCTGAGCATGGTGAAGACGCTGCGTTCTTCCGTCTGAGGACTCCGCATCTGCACCAGCAAACTGAACTCATCTGCAAACCTACGCAACAAACACAACTATTAGCTATTTAAAAACAACATATTTGACCTTTAAACACAACATTAGCGAGTATCAAAGAGGCGGAGAGGCAACTGTACCTGTCAGGGAAGAGCTGTCGTAGAGGAAGGGCCAAGGTGGAGTACTGTCCCACCTGCAGCACCGGACACCTACTGTCCTCCACAGTCATTGAGGCGTTGCTGCTGTTCGACACGTGAAGCGAAAGCTCCTGCAGAATGTTCACCTCGTCTGTAGAGCGACAGGAAACAACGTACATCGATAAATATAAACGCACCAAACTCCCTCCATCAATTTATAGTATAGTTATCTATGGGGAACAAGTGTTGAAGCCCTAATTGTTTTGTTTTTGGCATAATAGCACTTGATATTTAGGCCAAACTACAATAACTGACGTGTCTATTTCCCCTCCTCTCCCCTTAAGGGCTATGATATAATTTACCGAAGGGAAATATCTCGTTTTGTTTGTTTCGGTATGAAAATGCACACATCCAGGTCCAGAGTGACATCTTTTCCATTCATTACTGGTCTGCCCAACCCCCTCCAACATGTTTGGGATGATTAAGAACATCGACTGGGAATGAGACCCGATCATCTCACATCAGCGGCTCACTAATGCTCCTGTGTCGGAAAAATCTCGCTGCAAAATCCCCCTAAACAACGAGTGGAGGCGCTCACAGCTGCAGATCAATGCCCCCGTTTTTTTTGGAATGAGATGTTCAACAATCACTTAAGCGTCTCGTGTTTGCAGAGTCCACATACTTTTGGCCGTTTAGCAAACGTTCTGCTCTGTTTTTAGATGAGGGGACCCAGGCGGCAGACATCTGCAGCAGCCAAACCAGATTCATTCATCTGTTGGCACTTAGGAAAAGCCTGCGAACAGACCACTCACTTATGGCATCACTAAGCAGCGGAAAACCACATACAGGGTATTTGTCGTTGAGAAGCTGCAGAGGGCTGCAACGAATTCCACCCGATTTTAGTTTCTTTTATGTTTTTATGTTTTTTTGGTGTCCTACAGTGCAGGTGATTGTTTTTTACTCCTCACCCACTGATTTATTTCCCATCATGTGACGTCAGCTTGTCGCCTATTATCCTGCATGTGAGCAGGTAAAGTTCCATTGGTCCTGTGGTGCCCACGGCGGGGGGGGGGGGGGGGGGGGGGGGTTGTTGATTACCCCCTGTACTTAAACAGCTCCTCCTGAGGACTATGAACACATGTCTACATCATATTTGGAGAGAGTGAGTCACCTCTCAAAGACTGGTATTGTTGTACGCTAATCACACTCTCTAACATGGGAACGGGTTGAGATCACTCCCAGTTTAAATGGCGATCTGGATGTGTGAGAGGTGGTGCAGACGCTGCCCGGGCTAAATGAGAGGGTGCACTCGCAAATACATCCTTTTAACTAAAGAACATAAAGTGTCCTGCAATCCTAGCGAGGTACGTAACGATTACAAGAGCAGCAACCCGATGTGGCTCTTTGGGATTTAACCACTAGCTCGGAAGATTCAGGATTGCTCGAGCAGATTCAAACCAATACTCGACTCTCCCTTAAAGATCTTTTATGAATACTTCCACGTCTTTCAGCCCCTCGGCTGTGTACGATCGCTGGTCACACTCTGCTGCCCCACAGGAATGGCGTAACTGGTGTCGCACTAAAAATTCCAACATGCCAGCCTTCCAGGAATCCTCAAAGATATATGGTCGAGAACCACTCAGAGTGAAGGAAAGGGATTTGAGTGATGGTCTGAACTGCACTTTTAACCTCCAGGTAACAGCCACGAGGGACATGAGGTCAAATAGTTGACTAATCGGTAAACAACACATCAATTTTCAGATTTGAAAAAGGGGGCTGAGGAGGAGCAGACATGTTTTTAACTCCATGTCAAGGCCCAAGACAAATATGTATAATCCAATTTGGGACTTTAACCGCTCAATTAGCAGAGACATGCAGAATGAGGTCAACTAACACCAACCAGGTCAGTTCAGGAATAACAGGATTAAATGGCATGAGATATTAATAAAATATTCATAATCATAAACAAAAACAAGATACAACAATACTGCACATTGGATATGCTGTTGTCCAAGTACAGTAAATAGACAGAGCCGACAAACAGGTAAGACATGTATCCATGCTTCTGTATCTGCATCGTCTGCCTGAGACAGTTTGTTAACTCGTAACAACGAGAAATACTTAGCATGTTAAAGTTGTTAAATGTCGCCTGTGGCTGTAGAGGGAGATTTCCAAAGTTTGTCCTCAGGGTAATGTTGGATTTGGCTTGAGGCCGGAGATACAAAGTTTAGGTTTAGAGTTTGAAAGATGTGAGATTATACCAATTGGTTCAGTTGCAATATAGGAAGAGTAGGATGTATATTTCTTTCAAGTTTTATTCATGCGACAGACTAACAGTCAGAATATTTTGTCCTCTGCTGCAACAACTCTGCCTTTCAAATGCAGGAATATACATGATCACATTATTAATATTATATACTGTACATGTATATATTTGGCTTTAACAATAGTGCAAAGGTTGAGGAACTTTCACCCTTAATGACTCTATTGTGATTTTCCTTTTTTTCCACATGTAAAAAGTGAAAGAAACGATTCCTTTTTTGCAACACCACTAACGAGAGCACGGGTTTACATCCACTTCATCAATCTCCATTAATGTATGATTATGATGATTATGATTATCATACGTCCATTCTTGCATTTTTTTACTAGAACAGCTCGTGTTTTTTTTTTGCCGTCATTGTTTTTTCCCATAATTACATAAACTTCAAACAAGTTACAAATTGCAATGAACCATAACAACGTCATTAACATCAATCACACGATCCTCAAACTCCACTGTCACGTTGAGGAGTGTGTGGGTTTGCTGATGCTACAATATCTTCAATGAGCAGTAATTTTCAGTCCCTGGAACCAGAGCCTGTTCTCACACACGCTTACTGATCTAATGCTCCGATGGGCTTTAATAAGCCCCACTTGTGCGGGAGGACTCATGAAAGAACATTTCATGTACCAGCGAAGTGCCCTCCAGGAGAAAAACCTCGGAACATACTCATGTGCTTCCCCCCCCCCAACACTATAATCAAAAGATCAAGCCATTAAGATGAGGAGAGGGTAAGGAACGAGGGAGGGGGGTGCCAGTCATGCCTGTTCTGTTTCCTGCAAAAGTAAAACAGATGTTCGGGTCCTGCATGAGGAGAAATGTGTGAACAGTAAAGACTCGCAGGGTTAGCTGGGTCATTGGGTAATTTGTCTTATTTACTCAGTCACACCAACTCGCAATTATGTTGGAGTCTGTAAAAAAAAGAAGTTCTTCTACATAAAAGTAGAAGTAAACAGAGTGAATTTAAATTCTATATCAGCTGAACTAGTAACAAGTCGTGTGTTCAGATTATTCATCAGCTGCTTTCAAGGAAAAGCTCACGAGTTAACAGAACAGAGCTTGTGACACAACCTGTAATAAAACTAAAAGCTCTGCAAAGGCCTCAGGCTGAGTCTTGATTGTGTTGAACTGAATTTGAGCCAAAACCAAAGTCAAAACCAGGTGGGAGCAGTAAAACGTACCTTCTTCAACTGTAAAAGTATAATACTTAAGTTATCACAATTCATCCCCCACTTATCCACTGTGGGAGGGTCATGCATGCACTGGATGAAATAAAAGGCAAACCTCAGCAGGTTTCTAGATATATCACAATCCACCACAAAGAGCCAGGGCTCAGATCCAAGTAATGGTACCTGTACACTTGCTTGTGCATTAAAACAAACACAATTCCTGTTCATGTCCTTGCTGCAACTCCTCCTGGTGGCTCAGGTCAGTTTCTGGACCTGGCAGTGGAAGCATGTGTTACATCCTCCTCGTGAAGTTTCGGCAAATAAAAAAACGAAAAATGTTGTTAACACCACACAGAACGAATCCCTGGAGGGTTTGTTGGACGGTTGACCAGCACCTCTCTATGACATCTGGGCTCAGATATCCAGTCTGCAGGTGTGGGCCCTCAGAACCATAGACACTGTTGCCTTTGTTTGGAGCCTGTGTTTGTTTTTTAGTAACGAGAAGCGCTGCAGTACACAACAAGAACAGGACGCTCCGAAAAACTGCAAGAAAAACTGGAAGTCGTGGTCAACAGACAAGAAGGTTGCCACCATCTTGTCTATTGACGTCATTTCATACTTTCTTCCCTCTTCTTTCTCTACATTAGACACAATGCAACTGGACCGCCAACAGTTCCGTTGGAAATCCTGGTGCGTTATGCTAACAGTGGCTAATGTAGCCTTGAGTCACTAAGAGATGAGGAGTGGTCACACTTTTTTTTTTAACTCCACACCCTCAATTTGTCTTATTTTGACAACTTGTAGTCCTCAGATCCAACCATATAATGAGAGTAAAGATGGACGACATCTCTACTTCCTCTCGTTGAACAAAGATCAAGCTAAAATACGATACTAGTCTTGTGATCTTGGGCTTTTGTGATGTCGAGGCATCGAGGTCTCAGCCGTCAATCATGACCATTAACCACCTTTATAGCATCAGAGAACTAATTAAAACCACCAGAACTACCTAAGGGGACAGAAACCAACTTTAAGAACATAAAGTTTGACTTTTTTTGGTTTGTTCGTCCCATCCTCTACCATGAAAACGTATTTCACTTTAAATGAAAACCCGGGTTTCCACGAAACACCCGAGCCATCTCTTTTAGAACATCGCTTTGAAAAGAATAAAGTCCCCATATGTCACGTTGGAAACTGTTTCTAGTCTCACACAGAAAAAAAAAAGATAAATAGAACGAGATCCAGAATAAGTCATAAACTCCTGGAGATAAGCATGAACAGAGTCGGCTGCAGCGGAGAAAAAACTGCTGCACATCACAAACACAGACTGCAGCTGTGTGTGATCTCCGCTAAACGCCCGCAGTCATTGGAAAGCATCTCGTCTTTCTTGTTAGCGTGCCATGTTCTGATCCGTTCCATAAATCTCTCCTCCGTCGGCCTCTGATGAGGGAAAGTGATAATCTGTGCAATAAATGGAGGCTTTCATGATGAGCCACCATTGTCATACAAGAAAATAATAAATCCTCCCAAGAGTCGCACAGACAAATCGTAATAAGGCCCCCAGTAATTCTGCATTTACTCCACGTCAATAGCTACTGCAACTACTATTTGCCAGAAGAGCTTTGATTTACTGGTGGCGAGTGCTGACAATCGACGTCTGATAGCGACTGAATGTCTGTTTCGGATGACAATGAGTTAACAGACAATTGTCCACAAATGTAAATGTTTGTCGTTTAAACTCAACACACATTTTACAATCTGGGAAAGATGCTCTTTGGCAGCAGGATCACAAGTAACTCATCTCTTGAGCCTTTTGAAACTGGCTCTGTGTGTGTGAGACTCACACATGTGGTTCTCGTGCATCCTGCACTGTGATGTTACACAAACTCCACATGTCGGAGAGACGCTGACCCGAAGGCGGTTGGTTCTACCGGCTCAGAGCGAGACAGTTTGATTGGAAGGCATCGACAAGTTTGCATTTTAAGTTTCCCACACGTTCACAGTGAAAGCAAAGGACAACTCACTAGATGTAGAAACGAGATGTGATTCTTGTTGGATCTTGTTCTTCCTTTAGAGATCCTCCACAGTGAGTAAAGACTTTATTTGTACCTGAGTGAGGAAGTTAACGCATGCAGCCTCCACTGATTGGGTTTCTTGCTAGAACAGGCTTCTCTGTCTGAATATAATCTTTCTTTGCTATACCTGTGTGTTTCTGAGCCTAACTCCTGCCAAGACGTAGACGAAGATTGATTTGTCAGATAATTGTGTCACAGAAAAGCTATTTCCATCACCAACTGGAAAAAATAACAAAAACATTGAAAACGGTAGAATGTCACGTAGAGCGCGCTCGTCCGCCAACGCCCACCAATCCAGTTAGATTCAATCAAGCTGCAGCAAGTTTCATACACAATTAGTTTCCTAAATGTGTCAGACTTTATTCATCAACATCCATTAATTACTTTCTGGGGAAAAATGGAAAAAATGTTGAAAAATGTTCCATCTCACAAGGAAGTGATAAAAACGATCCGCGCCAAAACACATTTATCAGGATTTGTTGGTTTTCTTTGTCTTTTTTTTGTAGTTAAAGTTCATATTTTAGGGTTTTGAAAAAGCAATAAGAAGACGTCACTATAGGCTTTTTGAAGTTTTGATCTGCATAAGGGATTTTACTGAAATTAATTCTGTAATCATAATAATTTCAGCCCGATCATCCTGCCTGGTTCCCATAACACCCTCTTCTCTGTGTTGTGTTTTCTTCTATTAGTTCCTCGTGTCAGTGCTGATTGTCGATCGCTGAGAAAACATCAAGCCAACTGACAAAATGCCCAATGATCTGCTTTTCACTGACACGTCTAGCAAATGATTTCCTCCTCAAACCTGATGGATGCTTTCGCTAGTTTGTTGTTTCTTCCTCAGTCAAACAAAGGAAACATTCCCATCATTGCTCTGTCAGTGAATTCATAAATATGAGAACTATGATAAATGACGACATGACTTACACACACATGATTTAGCTGAAACACAACCCGACTGTGTTACAGTTGTGATAATGCATCTGAATACACCAGCGTTTAATAAGATCCACCTTAAATCCTCACGCACTGCGGCGCTGTCAGCTGCTCAGGTGCAGCGTCTAAAACAGCTGTATATCAGAAACCCAAATGCACACATGTGGCGAACTAAACAAGATCAATGTCCATTATCCAAGATCAACAACCAACAGTTGTGTGTCTGGCACAGTGTGGCTGCACAGTTGTTTGCGTTTGGACGAGGTCCACTGTGAATGGTTGTACTCACACAAACTGTACAGCTGCTGTTTGCACACAGCATCCATCCGACCATTCCTCTGTAACCACAGCGTCTGAATCATTCATAGACTGCACCCACCTCATTAAATAAAAGGGTGCTGGCACAATGCTGTCCCTACATTTTTGATAAAAAACAACAAAAAAAACAGCAATGAAAAATGATTTGTGGAAACTATAAACAGATGGAACAAGTTGTAGACGAGGAGAATAAACAAAATCTTTCAGCGTGTGCTGGATTTCCCCCCCAAGTGAACGAAAACCTCAAACATTTAAATTGTCTTGTTGCAGAAGGACAAAGCTGCAGCGTGAAAACAAACACCAGCACGAAGATCAGGATTTTATTTGGAAGGTGACGTTCTAGTCTTCATTCATAACTCTCAACTACATCTCTATTAACGGCGTTAACTTCTTATCTCTCGGAAATCAGTGGAGCAGGTGAAGAGCTTAAAGGAGACGTACGAGGCTTTTTCAGTTTTTCTTTCATCTCGTGTGTTTTAAGTCCTGAAGCTCCTCAAAGGTCTTGTCAGTAGTTCAGCCGATACTTTCAGGGTATAATGGACACCTAGTCTAGAACATTAGAGCATGTACAAGTTTAAGGACCTGATGTCAGTCCCACCATGAGCCAATAATGGAGAAGAGCATGAGGCCTATTTTTGTAATTCTCTGGAGTTTTGGTAATTACCTTGGCTGACGCCTGAAGTCAGAGACGACTACGCCTGCAGTTTCAGTCACTGCCTTAAATAAAGAGGTTGAAACTAAAAATACATGGGCAGACATTGTATTTCACCTTGTTTTGTTTCCATGTGTTCATGACTTTCTGTCTTTAGTTACGTTGTAATTCAAAGCTACAACGAGAAGGAGCCGCCTTAGTCTACTTGTCCTGCAGCTACACATGTAGCATGATGGCACCACAACATCAGAGCTGTGCACTTATATAAAAACAGATGCACTTTCAAAACCTCACTAAAGCTCATAAAAGAAAAATCCTCTGTTTGGGATTTTTCCACAGACTGATCCTCACACCTGGCCCAGGACCAGTGAGGGTCACTGGTACGGGACACAAACACTGAACGCTCTCAGACTTCTCCTCCGGCCCGTCGACTTCGTGAGCTGAAACACAGACGGGCACGTTTCTACTGTTTTTACTTGGCACGGCGTTCACTGGGTCCAACCCCAGGGGAGACTGAGAGACCAGAGCTCCCAGTAAATCATGCCAACTCATTTACAGCAGCAGCAAAGACAGATATTGATTTTTAACATTGCATGAACCTTCCTTGTGAAAACCAACAATGTAGAAGATGAGAGATTTGCAGCATCTGTCAGAAACGTCAGAAAATGTCCTGTTTCTTCGGTTTAAAGGAATTTGAGTTGCAGGTGAGTGAGTTGAGTGAGTTACCAGCTGTGACACGTCGTTTACTCCTTCAACTAAACCTAGAACGGCACAAACAGTCTCCTTAAATTCAATCAAGCTGCACCACACTGAACACATTCATTGATATCAGGTCCATAAATATATATTTTCTCTGGGAAATTGGGGAAAATGTAAAAGAAAACGTCTATTTTGCCGTGTTAAAGAAGAGTAGTTTTCACGTTATCCTGCAGACAAACAAACCAACTAGAAAGTCACTCAGTTGTGTGCACATCTCCACCAAGGATCCCCTTATGAAACCATATTTAAATCTGATCCATCCTTCCACCAAGTTTTGTGGGAAATCCGTTGGGTAATTTTTCCTGCTGACAAACAGGGGTGGAAGCAGAACCTCCTCAGTGGAGGAACTTAACATTGTGAATACCGTTCTAAACCCTCCTGCCAACATGAGTTGCTGTAGTTAAATTATTCATCCGATGAATACACGACTCTGAATGAATCATAACGTTGCTGCGGAGCTACAGACCACCCATGTGGAGTATAGAGGTAATAAAATCTCACATTAATAAGTGCTCTGACTCATTCTGAAGCACTTTTCCTTCGTCCCTGTAGAACCTGTGAGTAATGGTGGCTGGTAACCGTGGTTATAACCACAGGGACATGATAAGACATCCCCCCCCCCCTCCACTCCACATCTGCCCACTGCTGCCTCCCGGTCTGGACGACCTCCAGCGGCTGTAATCAGGGGAACCGGAGCTGGCAGCCACGCCGTCCTGTGGTGGGATTACATTACTCTAACGAGCTGGGGACAGACCAACAGATAGCTCAATTACCGAGCTGGTACAATTACTGGCCTCTGCTCCGCCTCAGTCCAAACAGGCAGAAGATTAAAGACTTCCACCTGCACTGGTGGAAAACCAGGACGGAATCGCCCTGCGCCAGATAAGTAGGAAATGAGAGATGGAAAGTTGGAGCGAACACAGGAAACGTACGAATCTCTTATGCTCCTAAACATCTCAATCAGTCATCAACGGATCTGTGAGTGATGAGCACGGCCGCTGCCACACCGAGCTTCGACCCGGCAGCACATTGGGAAACGCTCACAGATGCGGCACCTTAATGGAAAAACCTCGTGTCGCATGCTGGGATACTATTTCAAGACGTGCCCCTCGCTGAGGAAACGGTGAGCTTAGAGTGAAATCTGTGTTTTGTGCGAGGACAGGCTTGTTAACTGGGCTTACGGCCCAATGGAGGACACAGGGGGAGTTAAGTGGACTCAATGGCTATAACAGCCATACTGTAAACCTGAATGTAACAAGGCCCGGGAAATGACACAGTACAGTAGAGTCAGGTCCTTGTCGTGAAAAACCCTAAAACGTTTCCTTGTCTGGGAAAGCAGGAAATACGTGCCCTCGGGAGAGCAGAGCCCCAGCACCACCGGGGGTGTGGTTAGGAGGACTGATGCTGGACAGGGGACAAGGGACAGTTGGAGACACCGGAGGTTTCCACACACAGATTGAAACCAGGGTTTCCGCAGCATCATTATTCCTACATTTACTTTCCTCTATAAGAAAAACCTCTCGATCTTTGTCCCTCTTCGAACGCAGCACCTCTTCACTTCCTCCTCGAAATCCAGAGCGACTAATCGCTCCGTCCTGGAGGGTCGAGACGCAGACATAAAAACTTCCTGAGCTGTTTTTCTGCTGTTGTAATCCCTTCAAAGCCTAAGAACCCTGGAGCCAGTGATTGGCACGGTGAATTACACATTATGGTGGCATACGCTAGTGGAGAGAGTCCCTGTGTGGAGCTCAATGCTCAAAGTTGCATTATATCTGTAGGTTCCTGTGTTAAACGCAACCGCAATTACCGTCTTGTGGTCGCGCGCCTCCGGCAAATATTCCAGTTGCAGAAAATAAAGTCACGGTGCACAGTCTGGTGAAGAGCGTCATCAGAAAAGTGTTTTTACAGAACGTTATGATGTCACAGGGAAGTCGACCTTTGACCTTAGGGATGTAAATGGTCATAATTTCATAATTTTGGACGTTTGTGTAACAATTCGTAGATATAATATAATAATTCATGTTTTCTTTGTTCACACTGTCATTGGCTGAGTTCAGCTTCTCAGAGCCAAACATATGAAACTCCACATGCATCGAACTGGGTGGAGACAACATGGGCGAACTAAATGAATCCAAGTTTTTAAACCTTACGTAGTTTCGAGCATTAGATGATTAAGGTTTTAGTGCGATTTTATTTACACATAAAACAACAAAACCTAGATTTTGCTGATGAAACCATAAACAGCTCATTAAAGACACAGGAAACCATCACAAACACAAAACCACCAAAATGAGAATAATAAACATGGCTTTTTCTTGCCCAGAACCAGTGAACCAACGGGATGAATAATATTTAAGTATGAGCCATATGGTGCGAGTAATCCAAATATGTTCAGTGAACATCTGAATGCCATTTTGAAGATGGATCCAAGGTGGAAAACGGAGCGTGCTTACGGACTCGCTAAAGCTTTCAACACGTCGAAGCTTCCCCGAGACGCTGCTGTAGTTTCCTTCGGGGAGAGGAAACGCAGAAGAGCACCAGTCAACACTCGTCCTGCTCCTCTACCTGCCTGTAAATTCATCAGACGACAGGAAGTGGATGAAGTGAGGAACATGTCCGCAGGTCAAATTCCTTGTGGTTTCTTGCAGAAGTGAAAAAACACTAATAACACGGTTGCATCCCTGAAGAGCTTTGGAAGTACTTGTGCACATCAAAACATAATTCTGCTGTTTTTGGAGTTTACACCACAGAGAAATACAGAAATCTGATCCCTGCACAGGTGGAATCTATTCCAGCCGAGTTCAATGAGCCTATTTTTCTCCTTTCTTTAATGTGACGGGCTCCGAACCTGAGACGCTGAACAGCCGAATGAGACTCGGAGCTCGGAGCGAGACATTAGCTTATTGTGTTCGGGGGAATGACATCAGGGCAGAGAGAGAGAGAGAGAGAGAGAGAGAGAGGTGAGGCAGGGTGGGGAATTCAGGTCATCAATCAAAAGTTCCTTCCACTGTTCGACACACAACCCCCCCCCCTAAGCTCGGAGACCCTCAGGTCACGTTCGTGTGACTACACAGACATTCAGTACATTTCTGATTTCATGTAAAAGCCTGATTTTCAGCAGCATGAAAACTACGTGTGTTTTCCTGAAGCTGAGTTTCATCTTTGTCGTTTTGTTACGTGTCCTTAACGTCAGGTCTTGCGGTGATTGAATATCTTTCCATGCAAACTATGTAGTATCAGGTGTAAACAGTAAAACGCTGACTTGATGATTTATTGGTTAAGACTTGTCCAGATTTCATCAAAGATAAATCAGAATTGGTTGAAAAGGAAAAAATGTGGACGTCCAAATAACGTAGAAAACATTTAAATGACAATTTTTTAACCATTGGGAGTTGTAGAGTATTTTTGTTGTTTACTTAAATACTGTCACTAGCTTCACAAAACATAAATAATATAAATAATTGATAGTAAAAAAGTTTTTTACAGTTACATGACAGGAACTAATCCATCGACCCAGAAGTCGTTACCATTTAAATCACAGTGTTGGACAAGTGGAAAATGTGACTTATAAGTCCGTTGGGACTATTTATTAAAAACCATAAATTTGAACCTCATTGTGCTTCTGGGAGAGAAACTCACATTAATGTCACAATATCCCAAATTTATGGAAATCCATCCAATAGTTGTGAAACTACAAATCAAGAGTGTTTTCTTGTTCCAGTTTCTCAAATTGGAAAAGTGTTTCCGTTCTTTATCTTGACAGAAGAAATTTGTATTAAAACGAGAAGCAGGGAAAAAGCAGCTGTTTGGAGACGTCACTCACTTTGATCCGCCAATCAAAAACAACCACATCAGTAAGGAATTACATATTTGCAACTCTGGATAAAAAATAAACAAATGAATCAGTGCATTAACCAAGTATGACAACTCCAATTATTCAAACTTCATGTTAAAGTCTTTGTAGAATCAGAGATTTCCACAAACAAGCTGCATGTTTTCACAGATGTGCCTCCGACAGATGTTTTGCGCGAGAGACGTTTCATTTCCTCACCGAGCGGACACATTGGCACGATGCACACTCGGCTCCTCAGGCGGGAGGAGACAGCCCCCGGACCCGTGAACCATCTTCAGAGGACGAGAAGCAGATGAGAGGGAGACAAACTCCCGAGTCCATCTGGAGAAGTGGACTTCACAGTCACATGAACAGCACCTGACCTGAGACCCACGAGCAACACGATACGCTCTCTAACCACGTCCAGCCAGGTATTCAGTGAGATTCATTTAAACGCTGCATCTTCAGAACCACAGCAAAGTGGGAGCATGAGGTAATCGCTTGTGATTATTAGCACCGTCTCCATTATCGTGTCTTTCTCGCCATGTTCTTTCCGCCTTTTAGCAGATCCAAGAACCACACGGCCAGATGAGGAATGTGACAGCTGCGAGCAGATGGGCGAGGAAAGCCTTTGTGCTACATGTGTCTTACACACCAGTTAGAAAAATAAAGCCACGGCGGGCGGGCGGGCGGGTGGGTGGTGGGGTGGGGGGGGAGCCGGTCGGCCTGTGAGTGAGGATTTAACGGGAGATGAGGAAAACAGAGAAGGGGACTTTTCGGTGAGTCAGGTATAACAAGCCTGTGGGAACGTTGACGGACCAACGCATCTCAACTGGAGTGGAAATGCAAAGAGGGAAACAGGGTATGTGTTGGACACTGGACAAAACCACCAGGTCCCAGCACCAACTGGGACATCTCCTCCAACCCAGAGGCCACGATTCCCACAGAAAACGTTCATAAACAGCGTTACATTTCTGTGGAAGCCGCCCGACGCAGGCCCCCTGAACGTGAACATGTTTTCAGACTGACAAATTAAAAGGGATCCAGGCCTGTAAACACCACACGTCTACTGCGTCCGTCTGCATGTGGCAGACACTTCACATTTCACTTAAACACTGTGCGGAATCGACCTGCGCAGCATCAAACACCCGTAATGCTGTTTGTCAGGTGAAAGCGTCCAGTATCGCCAACGTGTCGGCCTCCCGTGCAATAAGAGTCGCTGTTAAGTGTTACAGCTTCTTGAAAACAGAGAAGTGTGTTTTACAGAGTTTTTCCAATCGGCCTAAAGGTGGCGGCGCTTTCTCACGGTGAGACTGACGGTTTCCAGCCACGCTCGCCACGCTCGCCACGCGGCTCTGGGGACGTCGATGTCCAGACTCAAATATCTGCGCTGCCTCGTGTGGAATCCCTGTAGCCACACGAGGCTGTTTGCAGACCAGGGTTATGTCAGAAATGCAATACAGGCCAATATATGAGACTTTTTCACTTGGCACGTTTCTGGAAACCACTTCCCTTCACTTAGAGCAGATTGCAGTATATTAAGGCCTCAATTGCGGCGAGAGGTCGGCAGGTTAAACCGCCAGAAATGTGAGAAAATTATGGAAGGTTTTGTGAGAAAACAAAAGGAAAACCAGGGAAAACAGAGGAAGTAAAAGCAGCTTGTGTTCCGCTCGGGTTGATGTGAGACGAAGGGTGAAAATGGAGAATGGAGAGAGATAAATGGCTGAGGGGGGGGGAGATAACGGACGGATGAGGTTTGTCCTCAGAGATGCTCTGGTTCAAAACGCTCGCTGATTAATTCCCGACTCTTATTAAAGGACAACTAACTATTTAATGGATACGTGAAACTGCCAAGAGACAAACCGAAGCCACAAATGAATAGAAAGGATTTTGGCAAAGCTAAAGAAAGAATCAACAGATGCAGATGAGTGGGTTTTTTTTGGCATCTGCAGGAATTATGTACGCTCCCCTCAGGATTTTGGGCGATTTACATGCACCAGATTTGTCTTTTATGCTCCTTATTGGCCTTTGAATTGATTTCCTGTGCTGTATAAATACACTTTACTTACATAAACTCAAGGGGCTTAAAATAGTGGACAATTATAATAAGAAGGTTTGGAGAAATTGGCCAAATCTGCAGCTCTGACCTCTGCTTCGTGTTACAGCCTTGGATGAGGACACAAACATTGTGTTCTGTAACCGTGCGTCTGGGTCCACTTCGATATGGATTCGGTTTTTTACTATGAGGAACTTGTGTTTGCTGCCAATGTAAGGCCAAACAAGAGGAGAGGAAAATGTGAACGTACTTAAATGCACTTCAGAGCTTTTGCCATAATCTCAACATGGTCGAGTGAAAGGACTCGTCGAGCTGCCGAGGCAGAGGAACACAAATGATCTCATGCACGTGATGAAGCTGGTTGTGCAGACGGACAACTTCCACGCTCGCCACAGCCCTGAAACATCGCCAGCTCCAGGAACTGGATGTCAGACAGACGGTGGAGACCTGGTCATGCACGGTGAAGTGTGATGCAGCAGCTGAGGTGTGTTTCAGATCTGCATTTAGCTGGAAGCATCACTGGGCCTGGGTTTTAATTTAAAATGTGGTTAACGTGGACATTTCCACTTAAAAATAAGAAAGATAACAGAAAATCAAGAACTGTTTTGATAATCAATAAATTGTCAAATTAGAAGTTATGAGCCCAACACTCTTAAAGACACGCAGATCACGTCCCTGTCTTGTTGAGGTCCTCGTTAAGGTCTAGGTCACAGTTGACGAGGAAAGAAAACACCACTGTCACATTGACCAAGTCATTAAAATTGCTTGTAAAGAAAAACTCTTGCAAAAGTTTTTTACAAGACTCGTTCAAAGGTCGTGTGCTGAATGAGTCCTGACCCCGAGCGTCGGCTTCAGTCGAGCTGGTGACTCCGCGGGTCTCCAGTAAAATAAAAGCCTGGCTGAAAGGTCACACCAATAAAGGTGAGAGGACGAGGAGGGAGCTGTCGTAAAGTGTTCACTGGACAAGTTAATCTGAGGTTAATCTGAGGTTAATCTGTCCATTTATTGATGCGTACAGACAAATAAATTAGCAAAAACAGGGTTCACTGACTAGTCTGAGACCTTTGACCATTTACAAGTAAAGTACATTTGCAAGAAAATGACAAATCAAAAGTCTGAGCTCGTTGATATAATACCCAGATGCTGTATTTCTGCAAAATCCCCCAAATCCAGCAGTTCCTCTCACTATGAAACAGAAGCTAATCAGCTGCAAAAAGCTTCTGTTTCACCAATATTATGTTTGTTAAAGTGTTTGTTTTATTTTTGGCTCACGGTAAATGTGCTCTTTGTGGCTGGTTATCAGGAGCTGGGCCTAATACGCCCTCGTGGCCTGGGGATGGATCCAACACATGAAACCCCGGCAACACAATACTGCATTTAAACCTAGAACGTCACTGAGTAGAGTGCAAACACATTTCACACACTCATGGATATCACTGCTCTTTGTTTTCCATAAGATCCATTAAATATACCCTGGGAAATCTGTGAATATATGAAATCTCTCAATGTTAAAAAACTTCCTCGAGCCGAACCACATACATCCACCAAGTTCTGTCATAATCCGTTCAGTCATATTTCTGCAACGCCGCTAACTACCAGACCCACCGACCAAAACATAACCGCACTGGAAAAACATTGGAAGTAAAGAAAACATGGCTGTCCCGGTTTTAGACTGATTGATTGGACGTAATGAAACGTGTAACGAGCCGTCGTTCTGACAGAGCCTCGTGAACACTGGGAAAACGAGCTCTGCTGTACCGCCTGTCCTCAGACCGAGACGCTCTGCACGGCGCTGACTGGAAATCAATCCACATCGTCTCAGGCCTGCGACGAGGTAACGACAACCACAGTCGGGCGTCGTGAGAAGCGTCCGTCTGCGTGTGGAGGCGCCGGCGGAACAGATACCAGCGGGTTTTCTCCTCGTGTCTGTCAGCGGTTCGATTACGTCACCGTCACCTCATCAGCAGAGATGAGAACAGCAGGAGGACAAGGTCGTCCTCGCTTCATCCGAGAAGCAGGGAGGCAGGGAAATGTGGAAAAGAAAGTACAGACACGACGAAGACTTTCACCACGAGGCAGTTATCCAAGGCTTCTATTACTGACATCCCATCGACTGTAACTATAGAAATAGATTTAGAAGTTAAGCCAATGAAAGTCTACAAGAAAAATTACATTTATAACATTTTCCTCTTTGTCTCAATCTCTAGTTTCAAGTCTTCTTCAATACATCTGATGTTCATTTAGTGCTTTATGATCCATTTACAGTCAAACAGACGATAAAGCACTGTATGCACTGTGTGATTGACAGCTAGTAGCGTCCAATGGGTGCAGAGCTCTCAGTCAGACTCCACCCCCCCTGCTCTTTCAATTACGGTTGTGGCGGCCAAAACCAACATGGCGCTGGACAAGATGCCAAACTAGAGGCTTTGAAATGGCAGCTCACAAACCAACGGGTGACGTCATGGAGGGAAACCCCAAAGTCCAGGACCGGGGGACTTCAATCGCTTCTCTGTTCTGCATTCCTGAGTCTCCAGTGACTGAGGCATGAAATTAAACCATCATAAATTTGATGGGAAAAACCTGGTCCATTGGCAGATGGACACGCGGTCGTGAAGTTACCAAATCAAAATCTGCTGAATGACATCGACGGCGCCGAAAAAAACGACAAATTGAACCAAATTGAATCTTTTCTTGAATCAAAGAAAACGGTCAAATTAAACTGTGTGAATAACTTTTGCACATTTTCCGGGCAAATCCAAGAACCTGGGACACGATCAGATCCCAACCGACGACAGAACTCCCTCCAGAAGCTTTCAGAATTCATTATTCAGCGAGAACGTGTATTGAAACATCAGCTTTAGAGGATTATTGCATCTATCTGATGACGTACCTTCATTTCTTTTAGGTATTTAATCCCCAGGTTTAGTTTTATAAATGCAAATACAATGAAACTTTACCTAGTGACCAATGAAAGGCCTCCTCTCACTCAGGGGTTAATATATATGTAAATGAGCCTTGTAGAAAGTGACAGGAATGCAGCCGCCCGAGCGTTTATCTGTAACATGTCAGTCTACAGGTACAATCTCTCGTCTGTGCGGTATGCGCTGCAGACTGAGCGGCTGAACCAGGTACAATCACACGCATTGTGTGCGTTTCTACCGTCTGCCCGTTGTTCATTGTTCACGGTCTGAAATGTGCAGCGTGCAGCAGTTTACAGCGTCTTTACATTTACAGTAAATAAAGACGCTGCCGTTATGTGAGGTCATTGCAAAGAGGAAGGAAGTGGATTTATAAGCTGATGCACTGTTTAGTGATAATAGACGAACTCCACATGACAGGTAGGTTCTTTAAGTCTTGCATTTAGCTTGATGTGCATGTTTGTTACTATAACTTTGAAAGATACAGACTGTGCCTCCTGCGAAAGCATCATATCATCAATATCACTTCAGCTGTTTTGTCCATGTCTCTGTTTGAGGAACAAGGCAGAGAATGGAGAAGGAACCAAAGTCCTGCAGGGCTGATGAACCTGGAAAGCGACACCGGACTGAGCCCAGACTTCCAAACAAATCAATCACCTTAAAGTAAACAAGCTGAACGAATGTTTCGAACACACAGTGTGAGTTAGGGTCCGTTAGTCATAACACCTCGGGTCTCTCTTCAGTCAAGTTCAGCCAAACCAGAAGATAAGAATCCGGCACGTTCGTGGTAATGGAGAACGTTTATGAACACGTCAGGGGCGATGAACGTCAGACTACCGAGCGATTCACTTCAGCTGCAGACCTTTTCTTTTCATCAGCCTTCACCAAGTTCATTAACTGCTTTAAAAACTGAGGTCGAAAAGCAAAGCTCGGTCAACAACGTTCACGGGATAAAACAAGAAGATGTTCGAACATTCGGTCGAGAAACTAATCAGAGAAGGAGGGAAACCAGACACAGACAGGAAGTCAAGTGCACTGAAGGTCAAAAGCATCAAATAAAATAATAAGAATCCAAAAACTAAACTCAAGGAAAACAACAAAGTCCATAAACGCAACGATGAGTCCAACTAAAGATGCACAAAGAAACAAAACCGTCCCAAACACATACGAGGTCACAACAAAGCGTCCGATCAAGGGTCTTCAGGCAGAATCAACTTTGTGTTTCTGTGTTTTTGAGAAATCAGTGAGTACGCAGGTCTTCTCCTGTGAAGCTGAAAACAAGTCATACAATGCAAATTAAAGCAGACAGAGAATAATGCAAATGGGAGATCTACGTCTGGACGATATCCGTTTCTTATAAACAACTTGTGTTTATGTCTGGCTCTGCTGCAGCGGGTTTTACTTAAGTTCACTGAAAAGTTTACAGAGCTCAGAATCTGACACTGAATGACGCGGTGGGGCCACGTCAGAGCTCACGGTTTATTTTACCACGCAGCGCACCTTGCTGGTGTCACACAGGGGTCAGTGTCAACGGAACAGTGTGTGTGTGTGTGTGTGTGTGTGTGTGTGTGTGTGTGTGTGTGTGTGTGTGTCAGAGAGCAACAGCCAAGGCTTCACAAAAACCATCGGTCTTAGGTAATTCACTTAAAATCTGCTGAACTTTATATGTGGTGAGAAGTTCTTCTGGCGTGAGGTAAAACAGGAAAGTGTGTGGTAAGGATGGCAATTAACTGTGTGTGTGTTCGTTTGTGTGTGTGTGTGTGTGTGTGTGTGTGTGTGTGTGTGTGTGTGTGTGTGTTCGTGTGTGTGTGTGTCTGACTGGTATGAAACAACATTGCATCACCTGGCATCTATTTTGCGGAACACGGGCGAGTGAAGGCGGCTCCACGTGTCGCAGCTGCAGCAGTTAAACGACTCCCCTTGACTTTCTTAATGATGAATTACAATAATATTTAAATGTGGCCCCCCCCCCCCCGGGGCCGATGGTTGCCAAATAAAGTCGAACCCGGGTATTAGACACCGACCGTTAGTTTGCGTCAGAGACCGAAACCAGAACTGAGAGCGTGATGATTGGATTCACACTCATCACATGCACAGACACACACATTTAAATTAATTATCACGTTGTTCCATAAGTTAATAATAAACTCTTTGCTGAACATCTAAAATCTCTACATGAATTTTAAAAGGTGATGTGTGAACGTTGTGTTCACAGCTTGTTTCTGCCGCCCCCAGGTGGGCAAAAATCACTAATTGCAGGTTTAAGTGTAACTTATTTTCTTATTCTAAAATAGACTAAATAGATTTTATTAATTATTTTACATATTTGTATCTTGTTTGACTTGTTAATAATTAATTAGTTTACTTGTTGCATGAGTGAGGACAGTAAACGTGTTATCTGCTGAGTTTATTCTGAATCCTGTCCGCCTGCCGCAGACGGTAAATTCTTTACGGATGTCGCATTGACACGTTAGCTTCATTTTTGTATGATAGGAATAATTGGAGAATCTTTTTAAGCTTCTAAAAGCTCGAAGGTTTCCCTGGATTCTGAAAACTGCAACAGGCTAGAAGTGGGAAGGTTTCATACTCAGTCAACATCTGGTAAATCAGACCCAACAAACACAGAGAAACTCTTCCACTGGAAGCCTGCAGGTAAACCCCGTCACCGTCAGCTCTTCCACTCAACACCGCAGGGCAGGTGTTCAACATCTGCACGAGCTACAGAGAAACCTCCGACTGATGCACAGGGACCGAGCACATTCGTCTGTGTCGGCGCTTCAGTCGGAGCGGAACCATAAACAGCTTCGATTGGGAGAAAACATCAGTTCCTTAAATTGCCTTTTCCACATAAATGTGCGTCTCAGTGCGTCCTGCAGGCTGCGCTGTGTCTGCAGGCCCCCTGAGCGATGGCAGACACGTTGAGAGACGACACTACAAAGTGGGAAACGTTGTGAATGTTAGAAAAAAATGAATATAATAAAGGGCCCTTTCTTTTACTCGTCGCTAACAGCAAACATTCGCGGAGCGTCGTCTGAACACCATCAATCCACCGCGTCTGCCATCTGGTTCCAGTCGGCCTGGGAGCGGATTACAGACAAGAAAGAAGCTTCTCGCCCGACATGTGGTTTCCACCTAAACCTCTTCACCTGCTTCTCTTCAGAGACAGCAAACCACAAGCTGTGACCTGCACTCCCCCCCCCCCCCCCCCCCCCCCCCACCACCACCACCACCACCGCTGTGTGTGCGCTGCAGGGACGGTTACACCACACGCGCCTGGTTAAAGCCGGCTAATGGGCTCCAGACCAGTGCTCGCCAAGCGCCGAGGAAAAAAGATCTCGTTTCATTGGATGCAGATGCCTGGTTGTGGATCTGGTGTTACATTGGCGGTGACATCATGAGCTCACCTCGCTGACAGAGCACGAGAGTCTCTGTGACACGGCCGGCGCCGGGCTCTGGATCTGGTTTGACTCCAGGGTTTGGTGAGGATGAATTCGGCTGCCTGAGGTCAAAATCTCCCACATACATCTTACACATCAGAGTCTGTCAAGTAAAAACACTTTGTATAAACCAAACTTGCCAGAAAAATGAGCACTTGAACATCATCAGTGTGATAAGAACTTACAAGGACTTTTTAATTTGGTTCATGTACCATCTACTAACATGGAGAAGGCGTGTTTAATGACCTATACTGCAGCCGGCCACCAGGGGGCAATCAAGTTGATTTGGCTCCACTTTTTTGAGGAGTTGTCGTGTCGGCCATCTTTATATATAGTCCAAAGAGTGTATTTAAAGATGGATGACGCTTCCTCCCACGACCCAGAAATGAAGCCAGAATATCCTACATTTGGTCTATACTCCAACCAGCCACCAGGGGGCCCTTGAAACGCTTCGGCCTCTTCGTGTACAGTGGATGTTGTAATCTCACTGTCACTCGCAGAATGTTCTGTCTCATATTCTGCTCGGGTTTCACTGTATCTGCAGAAATCACAAAGCCCCTCGTGAGCTCAGTTACATCTGGAACTGAGGAAACCAGTTTAATAACAATAACAGTGACAGAGTCAACCCGGAGGGGGGGGGGGCTCTGCTCGCTGAAGGTTTACACAAGGTTTTCACACTCCGCCATCTACAGTGACTCTGTGCAAACACACAGTGAAGGCATTCAACACACTGGACTCCATCAACGCGCCGCAGGACTCGTCACTTGTCACCTCACAGCTCGGATCCCAACTCTCAGACGTCTCGAACACGCAGACAGAGCGTAACACAGACAGAGAGAGGACATGTGATAAAATACACAAACTACGTGTGGTTTGATGAATCCAGACGTGAAACACTCGGGGCCGCCTGGCAACGCTCCAACCTGCGATTCAACTCCGACAGAACACGGCTGGATTTAACGTCCAGGACAAAGTGAACCTGGAGGTTTCGCTGCGTCAACAGATCCAGACGCTGAAAACACGGATGAGACAACACAGTTGGCCGCGGAGGCCGATGTGACGCTGTGATTAACAGAATGTGCTTGGCCCAGTAAAAACATTCCATGGGATTTAATAAGAGCAGATGAGTTTTGGCTTCGTGTGTTCGCCACATGTGGTTTAAAAGAAATTAAGAAAAACATTTTGTGATGCATCCAAACGGGAACCTCAGCTTTTAAATATGTTCATCAATAGACGTCAGGGCTGGTTGTGTGTGATTTAATGCATCAGACGTGAGTTGAAGAAGATCTGGCAGCTTTGGATTAATTGGTGAAGATGCACGTGGAGAATCAAGGTCAGAGACAGATGTGGAGCTGATGTTGATCACGATGTATCGGCTGATAAATTAAATCTAAAATAAAGCAATGATTGTGAGGGATTCATTTATGCTGCCATTGCGTACGAAAAAGAGACGCGTCCTCGTTGGCTGTAACGCAACACATCCACTAGAGGGCAGCGCAGGCGGGAGAGTTTTCCGACAACAAACATGGCGACAGTGGAGGAGGTTGAGTTAACGAACTTTTCTATTATATACGAAAGACGCCTGTAATTTTCTAACCAACTCGCAAAGTCTATCCTCAAAAAGTTATAGCCACGAGTCCTTTGACTATTGGTTACACTGCTCCCCCCCCCCCGTGGTTGCTGGTGGTCCTGCTTTGTTTTGACAGTTTCCTCCGTGTCCTCATAGCTTTTAGAAAACATGTTCAAATACCGACAATGAGCTTCGTCTGTTTCCAAACACGCATCTCAGGCTGAATAAATGAGCCTTAAAGACGTCGTTATCGACCTGATGACAGAGGAATGTAATTGAGGCTAAATAAGAATAGAAAACAGATAGAAGCAAGTTTATAGAACTAAGGGAAATTGTTAGGATATAAGTCTTTATATCCCAACATGTCTTGATCCGGCTCTAACGTGGCTGCAATGACATAAGTTCATAAGTTCATTGTGGTTTTTTATTACGAGACTTTTTAATGATGAATAAACATCAGTAAGTTGGTTCAAATAACAAATGTGCTTTCTTTGAATTGAGAAGCTGAGGAAGAGACGTTAAACGCAGCTGATCCGTAGTGAAGCCAGCTGAGGCCTTATTGTTTCATCGTGGTCTGAGTTTCAATCTCGTGTTCACTCCATTAGCAGAGAGGAATGAAAGATAATAAAGAGCTGCAGCTCGAGCGTTCGACTGACTGAGAGTGGAAGCGGAGGATTTTCATCAGGACCCAGAATGCACTGAGAAAATGACGTGGGGAGCATTTAATGTTGTGGTTTCTCTTCATGTTACAGAATATTGGCTTCGGTCGATATCGTGAGGATCCAGGTTTCACAGTTTTACCTTTATACGTATATCTGTTGATTATGGATTTTCTTTACATAAATTGATCATCAGTGTTCCCAATATTCTGCATTTTCTTTCTCCTCACTTGGTTTTGTACAGTAACACTATAGTTGTCTATTTATAAGTACCTACACTAAAAGAAATGTAAAACAACATACTTTAATTCTGATACTGATGTCAGAATCCTGGATATAACTGTATTCAAATGAGTTTAAAAACAGCCTAAACAGAAAACATCCTTTTCATTAAAAAGTATTTTATCTAAAATTAAGGTTTTTGCCCTTTATTTTGTTTTATTTTTTGTTTTAAAATGTAAAGAACCAGGTTGAATTCAAATTACTGTAAAATGTAAATCTACCTTCAGCAGGAAAAGTTCCTTTAAGTTGCAAAAAGTACCTGCTGCAGTTTTCATTCAATTCATGAAATTATGTGATAAAACAAAAGTACCATGTTCACTCTGCACATGCATTTTTTAAATGAGGCTCAAATCTACTTTAAACAATAAGAACTTAAGGAACAACTTTCTGTCAGTTGCAGAAAGTCTCTGCAGCATCTTGCCTGGTTTCACTTGTGTGTTTTAAAATAAAGCTCCATGCTTATTCTGCACACGTTGTTATCAATGACAGATGTGAGGCCCCATGTGCAGTGTGTGTGGGGGGGGCACCTCTCCTACCTGTGTGCAGCATCCCGGAGCCGGACTCCCCCTCCTCATCCTCCGGAGTCTCCTCGGCCGAGGAGGTGCTCGTCGTCAAGAGGCAGAAAACACAAAGCATCCAGGTGAAGGAGCAGCGGGACATCTTCCTCACTCTGAATCAACGTTCTTTAAAAGTAAAGTTTCAGGACATGCAAAGACTCAGAGACTCAAAGCTCCACTTCAGTGAAAATAAAAATAAACCTGAGGATCGAACTTTGCTGTTTAAAGTGTGAGGCTCCAGCAGGAGATGGGACACATCCTCTCTTCACCTCCTCCTCTTCCTCACCTCCTCCTTCTCACCGAGCTGCAGCTTCTCTCCTCCAGCTGCCAGTGATGTCAGCACACCAGGCAACCAGGCCACGCCCCCCCTCCTCTCTCTGTTGTGGACCAATTAAAACCCTGGACTGCCTCCACCTCTGTTTCAAAGCTGGTCTGCAGCTGGATTGTAAAATGTTCACTTTCATCCACATGTGATCCATTTTAATTGAGAGATTGATTATTGCTGCTGTTATTTGACGACATCGATTAAACTGAGTGAGATCGTCCCTCTTAAATAACGGTGAATTCAATAAAGTTCAACTCTGTCGTCATTCGTGTTGACACGATTCTGAAGTAACTACGTCCATCCGTCCATCGCACAGGCTGTTTGTAAAGATGGACGACATGACGACTCCCAAAAGTGAAGCCAAACAACTCGATCGCCCCCTGGTGGATGGCTGCAGAAAGGTCATGAGCCCCGCCTCCTTCTTAAAGCGTTTCTGCTTCTGATAACTTTTGGTTTGGGGTAAAACGTCGATGAACGATTAGACATCCAAACCGCGGCTTCATCCCCGTCCCTGCGAACACTGGAGGATGTGGGAACACTTTCCACTGGTTTGTTTCTGTATATTGGGAAATTTGAGATGTATTGTCCAACTTTACATTCAGTCCATCCATCTAATGTTTTGAGGGATTGCAGGTTGTGCAAAAAAAGGTTTAAATATAATAATCGGAGCAATTCCAATATGATCCGCATTATTTGAGCTCGGCCCTAATTATTCAAGTAATTTATTACGTAAAAACTTTCAGGGCTTAAACTGTAAACCGATCTCATCAGTCATAAGTCCTTAACTGACCAATCAGCATGCATTAACAGAACGCTATGAATTAACTTCCTGTACGAAAGAAGGGACATTAGTATTTCGTGTATTTGAATTCTGATATATAACCAATTCTATATTTTCAAAAATTAAAATACGATTGTCTCGTTGTCTAGAAGAAGGTGTGAATGGTTATTTTAGCCGTTCAGTTAAACCGGCTTAATTCAATGTGAAAAAAAAACAACACAGCTCTAATCATGAGAGACATTTCAATACAAATATTACACAATCTGCATCATGTCATTTCATAATACCTCTTTATTCAAGGACTTATATTCATACAAAATCTATAGGTCCAGTCAAAGTGACCGTGGGAGAGACAGTCAACAGATCAGGCAGCGAAGGACTCGGTCGGACTCTCCCCTCAGGGAAAAAGCCTCGTTTCCACTTTGGAGGTTCTCTCGTAAAATCGTATTCAAGCTTGTGTTTGTCTTTTTTTTTTTCTTCTTAAAACCTGAAACTGATACTTGTGTGTTTAGAGAAGCAGAAAAAACACAACCAGGAAACAAATCGTACAAATCGTGGACTTAATGAAGTTTGAACAATGCCTCTTTTTCTTTTTTTTTTATGACATGCACATTTTCATCTCAGAACATGCAAACAGGACATGTCCAGAAGGGGGAGCCACCGTGCACCTTGTGAGAGGACTTGTTTATTATCGGGCTCGTTGAAAATGTAGAATCAGTTTTTTTTTTTATTAATGCACAACGAGAATCTGTGTTCCAGTCTTAGTTCACAGCAACGCTACGAGCCGCCTGCTTCAAAGTCTCAAACGTCTCGGTTTAGATGATCCATCACATATGTTGCACAGATATGAGACCACAGGAAGTAAATTAAAACATCAGGGAACTAATCAGATTTGGATCTAATCATATTTGCAAATAATTCACGTGTTCTTTAACCTACTCAGACATAAACCGGGAGAATATGAGCATCAAGACATCAGGTTAATCTAATCTGTACTTTGATTCAAATTTACAAACAACGATAGATTATCTCTGAACAGATGTAAAAAAATAAATATCTTTAAAACTCTCAAATATTTGAGAAATGATCAAATAAAAAATGTTTCATGTAAAAAAATGTCAAACTTGCACTAATAATGTTTGAATTGTTAACTTGGCCAAAATTTAATTAAAATCAGTTCATGGAGTTCTGCTCCTCAAAGGTTACGACAAAGTGTTTTCGATCGCCCCCTGGTGGCTGGCTGCAGTATAGGCCTCCTCGATTTTAGAGGGTAGATCACACAGTTAAATAAACTTTACTCAAAGGTGGTTTCTGTCTGTTTAGGTAATTATTTATATGTTCCAGTAAGTTTGGTTTTAATCAGTTATTTGATGCTATTAAAAAACGTGGTGAAATGTCCTGATAGACAAATGAGACTGAGCTGTGATTGGTCGATCAGGTGTCTCAGCGGGACATCCGTATGCAGGACATTTTGGCTTCATTTCTGGATGGCGGCAGGAAGTGGAGGTGTGTCTCTCTCTCTCTCCCTCCCTCTACAGAATATTAGAAAGCTCATCCTTGAAGCAGATACTGTACGTTGTCGTGCCAGGTGGGAATGTGTCGCGTTAGCCTGACAAGCTAACGGTCATTAGCGGAACGACATCTGGCAGAAGTGCAGCCTCTGGTCTGGCAGTAACATCTGTTTGCAGCTGGTTCAGTTTCATCCTTTTGTGACTCGACCCAAAAATCTGACATCTGGTTCCGTTGACGAGCTTCAGAATCCAGTGATAATTATTTAAAAACACAACTAGACCCAAGTCTGGAGAGAACACAGCTTTATATCTGGGGCGGTTCTATCCGGCGTCATGCAGTCAACCTTCCAACCTCAAAAACACGCGTGAGCTTCCATACGAGTTTGTGTGTTTTTCTGTACATCACATATGAAATATTTACAATTTACAACTCTTCACACGTTAAAATGTAAAATTTGGTCACAGTCGCACTAAAGCCTGAACCTGGAGATTCCAGAGGGTTAAAGCTACAGGGCAGATGAAGTGTCGTCTTGTTGCATAGCCCTACGTGAAGTCAACAGTCAGCAGCAACAACACAACTCTTTGCCGTCGCCGACAAACCCTCGCACAATACTGCTCTCGTTGGAAAGAGGTGAGAAGGAGAAGGGAAACCCGTGGGATCTGGGGCAAATATGGCAGAGGTGACATATACTGGATTATTATTATTATTATTATTAATCAGAAAAAAATGGCACTTTCCTCGATTTAGAGACGATTTCTACCAACGTCGTGGCAGCGTGTTTGAAAGAGAAAGGCAAATACTTACCACACATCCCGAAGCAAAAGTACAGACACTATTTTTTTGACATGTTCAAGACCCTGCATGCACTACATTGCTTACTTTGCATCTGATTTACCTACCACAACGTTTTTTTTAGTACAAAAAAGTGTTTTGTTAGTGTTTTTTTTTTTTTTTTTTGCATTCTGTCCTTTAAAACCAGATTCAAACAACAAGCAGCTTTGTTCCGTCCGCTGGTTTCTCGGCCGCGTACGTCGCTCTCACCTCATCCCACAGCCAGGCGGCGCCCCAGTCCACCTGGGAAAACGAGGCACTTGGTTTTCAGCCACATGAAGTCAGAAAATGATCTAGTCCCTATACGTGCGCTCCAGAAATCTACATCTGGTTCGATTTACCCCCCAAAAAAACGGGATCGTTAAAAACTCGGCTCTACTTCTACTCTCACCGATCCCTGTGATTTCTGTCACATTAATTACCGGGTCCATTAAGTGTTGGAAATTTAAGACCGAAATAAATTGGCTCTTGACGTCAGAATTGGTCAAAACCCTGAACAGCTGAAGAAGAAGAAATAAAATGTTTTAAAAAAAGAGGAACATAATTTGGTGGTAGCATCAATATGATCAAGTTTTAACTCTTGTCGAACCGACATGGCAAACGTAAACAAAACAAAACGAACAATAACGATAAGAACGTTGTTGACACCAGGAATGAGTTTGTAGTTTTTTTTTTTGAATAAGGGAAATTTGGCTTTTGTCTTCTGCTCCAACACTGATTTTACTGGCCAAGGCAAAAATACTTAAGGGTCTTCACATGTGCTATGATTTCAGTGCAAGTCAAGGGGGGTACAAAACGTCCTCAGAGTCTTTTGTTGATATATAAAAAAGGGGAGTAACACTACAAAGCTGGAATGATTTCTGATCCCCTTTTACAGCACTTTCCTCTGGCGTTTTCCCTCGGTATCGACCCTCCGGACCCGGCACCAGCACTTAACAGCTCCGACATCGCCCCAAAGTGTTCCACCAGGTTAGCACCAGTCCTCGTCCTCCCTCTCCCTGAGACTTCCCGTCCCTCTGCTCCCAGGCCCGGACACCGAGCTGACCCCGAGGGTGAAGTGGAACCCGTTTGGCACCACTGCCGCCCGGGCCTGCGTGACGGGCATGGTGGCGGCCGCGGTGGCAGTTCCGTGTGAAGCAGAGGCTGTGGTTGAGGCAGTGGTTCTGGCAGAGCGGGCCCCTGACCCGTGGCTGCTCACGGCGTCCTGCAAGTCCTCCCTCTCCTCAAGGAGGGCCTGTCGAGAAGCGTCCTGCAGCTGCCGGTTTAAATAAGGGTCCGAACCGATGCGGGTGACCGGTATCGGGGACTCGTTGTGGTCCACGTATAAGCGGTCGTGCTCTGAAAGGCCACGGCTGAAGCGAGTCTGGTGCCCTTTTGTGGAGTTGCTGGCACCGGACGGGAGAGGTGAGGAGTTGGCGGTCTTGTAGGTCACGGCAGGACGAGGGGTGAGGGGCGTCTGGGGCAGCTGCCTGCGACTACGGCCCGGCGTGCTGGAACCAGAGGGGAGCGTCCCAGCGCCCGCTTTGCCCACGTTGCTGCCATACTGAGAAAACAAAATGAGACACAATTACCTCCATCAATCCTTTAGAAACCTGGCGTCCTTTGACAAGTTTTCTAACTCACCTGTTTGAGCAAACCGGCGTCCTGACCCTCACCGGGCGACGTGGATCGGCTGGGGCCGGCCGACCGGGCGTGGCACTGCTCCCTGCTGCCGTAACGCTCACAGGAGTAGTAGCGCTGCTTCTCTCCGGCGGAGGAGTGGTGTCTGCGCTCGTGAGGCCGGCTGCGGTCCCGCTCCCTCGCTCGCTCCCTGGACAAACCTTCGGCTGAAGGGTCGGTGAACGAATCTGGACGAACACATCGTCACATGAAAAGGCACGAAAAGACAAATGGTGGTGAGCAGCTGTCACTTTTATCACAAATCAATTTGCTATAAATAGGATTTCTTGTGATTTTCTTTTACCAATAATCACCTGAATTTAATTGAAAACTGTTTCAAAGAGACACAAAGATCAACTTCACAGTTTCTAAAATCAAGTTTCCTCATCACCTCGTCATGAAAGTGAATATTGATTCTCCTTATTTCATATTATTTAGAGGATTTACAGTTTCCTCCGTGATATTTACAGTTTTTGAAGCGTGAAACACTGAGCCCTGATATTTAATTCCACCTTTTAATTAAAGGGAAATGACTGATCTACAGTAGTTGTACGTGTGTTCCTCTCTGGCCCTTTGGTTTTGGGGCATAAAGCCGAGCACTGTGGTGGAGTCACTTTCTTCTGCGCTGGAATAATTCCAGTTCCCAGATTAAAACTGCGACGACAGAAACACAGAAGCCCATTCATCTTCCTGATGTGTCGGATCGGAGGATGACGAGCTTCGAGGGGCGGACGTCTTCCTCGCTGCGAGGCCGTTTCTCTGGGTTTAATAGACGTGGAGCGGGCGGCTGAATGTTCTGCTGTCTCACCAGAGGTTCCCATAAATCTCCGAGCTGCATCTCCCCGCTGTGGCCTTTTATCTCGGCAGTAAAGTCCAGCTGCTGCCCTCCAGTGTTAACACACACAAAAAACACCCAGTCACCGGCGCTCAGGCTCAGACTCCTCTCGCAGACGAGCTGATGCCAAAGTTTCAGAAGCCTCTCTGACTTTCTTCTTCATTATTTCTGTCTGTCCACTTCCAAATAAAGGCAGAATGTGAAAATGTGAAATTAAAGACGTCTAGGTAGAGATCTTTAAAAGTGAAATGATGTCATGAGTCCAAATCACTTATTTTTGGTTCATCTCAGCAGCAGATGATGTAACTTCAGATACTCTTTTTATTTCTGTACATTTTACACACGACCTCGAAGTTCAGCGAGCGTCAGACGTAGCCTCGTTCATGGCAAACGGCCGAAGACACCGCCGCACCCCCTCAAAGTGTCAGAGGCATTAAAACAAGGGATTTAGATGTAGTGTACAGTGTGTTTATTTGTGTGTTTCTTGGTTTTTAGCCTCCCTCCAGTCGCATGTTGCAGCTCCGAGTTCAGACTGTATGAACGTGACGATCCAGGTCAGGGGGAACAAAGGGACTAAAGAAGAAGAAGAAATAAATCCCCAGCAAAGCAGATTTTCCTCGGCGAGCTGCCGGCTCTGTCTCTCTGGGAATCAGCTGAGGAGCCTGACGTGTTAAATCCCTGCAGCAGAAACCCTGTCGCCCTCTGTGCACAACCTGATCGCGGAATTTTAATCCTATAAAGAATTTGTGCGAGGGAAAGCCCTGCGATCTTTGTGTCTCCGTGAAAGTAAAACCAGATTTCCAATAATCCTTTTAAATAAAGTTAATAGTGATGTGAACATTTCATTTGCGTCTCACCGACGGTGCTGGACGGCTGAACCGACGCGGTCCTGTCCAGCGACTTCTGCTTCTTGTCCTTGTCCTTGTCCCTGCGTCGATGGCAGCGGTGGTGGTGGTGATGGTGGTGGGCTCGGTCCTGACCCGTCGAGGCCTGAGCCAGGCCAAGCCGCTCCAGGTCGTACTCACTCAGCCCGTCCTCATGGTAGAGCTGCGGCGTCAGCGAGGACGCCGAGCGCCTTATGGGACTGAGGTCGACAATCGGCTGCGAGGAGAGAAGGTGGGAGAGGTGTGATGAGAAAGTCGAGCAGAGGAGCGGCTGAGGTGTTTTCACCCAAACCACCTGAGCTGGATCGCCCAAAAATATCCACGACACACACACACACACATGACACAACCACTGGATGGCGACCTCGAGTCTAAAGACGATGTTTAGTCCGTTCTTCTCCAGGAAAATGTGAGAAACGTTCGAGAAGAATGAAAACGTCTCGTTACACAACTTACACAGTTTGTAAGTTAGCAGGCGTCGCTGCTGGAGAACAAAGAAGAGGTGGAGTGTTGTCATTGGCCTTTTGTAATCTGTTATTCCTTTATTGGTCTAAAGTACGGAAATATCTGGATCTTTGATTGTTGTTTCGAGTTTTTACCTTTAAAGATGTTTGCCGCCTGCTCAGTGATTTAAGTTTTTTCATATTTCGAGTGAAAAATGCTTAAAGGATCACGTCTTTCATACACTAGAATGCATGTGATCCATTTTTTTATGTTAAGAAAATATCCTCGTAGCAGCTTCAAGCCTCCAGTGGTATTTTCCCTTCATATTTAACATAGATTCAGATTTATTCTAACAGTTAAATATCCTCTGAGGACACTGACACTCACTCCACCTGATTCTGATCTTTCTGGCCAGTGCAGCTGTCAGGTAACAAACTGATGTGATAGGGAACTGGAACAGCAGCTAAGATACAGCCCCCCCTGCTGGTTACTGAGGAGATTGTAGTAACTTTAAATATATATATATATATATATATATATATATAAAAGATTAAAACCTGTATAATGTGCAATTCAAGATTTAAGGTTCAAGATTTAAGGTTCAAGATGCAAGAACATTATTACTTTATTATACTTTAAATTTACTTTAAGTGTTATCCTCAAATCAAATGGTGCCTCTAGGTTTAAATGGAAAATAAACAAATACAAAAAATAAGCAACTATATAATAAAATATAAACATATGTATGAGAAGCATAAAATAAAGTTCTTCAATCAAAAATATAATTAAACCTAATTATACAGGTGTTGAGGGTTTGATTCCCGATATTTGAAGGTCTCCGATTCTAAAAATGTGTAAAGTCGTAAATTTTAAGGTTTCGGATTCCCTCAATTTATAATATAATATAAAATGTTATATGTTTTTGTTTTAACTATTTGCTCAGATTTGAGTTTTTCGTGCTGTTCCCCTCGTTCCTACCTCACAGTCTCACCTGCAGCTGCAGTCACAGATACAATATCACAACACTGCAAGAAATATTCAAGTTACCACGTTGTTTTATCTAGAATATACAGTCTTAAAATCTTAACTTTTAGATGACACAATAAGAAATAATCATAACTCCCCCTTTTAATTTCAGGGAGGAACAGAGTGGATATTTATGAGCTACTTTGGTTTTGTTTTAGTTTCAGAATAAGATTTTAAGACCGACAGAAACAGTAAATGACAGAAAAGAGGTTGAAAGTTGGTAGTTTAGTGAAAGAAAAGTTATTTCAAAGCAGGAAAGCAGCAGCACTGTCCCTGCCTTGTTTCACAGCCACACACCGACTCACAAAATAACTACACACTACTACTTTACTACATTAACAACACACACACACAACCACATTTCACCAAAAGTGTGTGTGTAACTGTCCAGGGGTTGAATCTGGGTATGGTTTGTGTTTTCTGTTGATTTGTGTGTGTTGCGTTTGCATGGAATGACCAGTGTGTGATGTGAATGTGTCGCAGGGTGTGAGCTCTGCACTGAGATGAGAAGAAACACACACACATGAGAGGAGAGGGGGAAGAGGAGGAGGAGGAGGAGGAGGAAAAGAAAGAGAGAGAGAGAGCGAGAGAGAGGTGGCACAACAGGTGGTACATACTGCCAGGTGGGTCCCAGGGGCGTGGCGAGGGTGGCTCCGCTATCAGACAGCACACACAAGAGGGAGGTGGGCAAAACATTAGCAGTGGGCAGTGGAAAACAGGAAGGACAGAGGAGGAGAGGACGAAGAGGAGGAGAGGAGATGAGGAGGAGGAGAAGAGGAGGAGAAGAGGAGGAGAACAGGAGGAGAACAGGAGAAGGAGAGGAGACGAAGAGGAGGATAATACTGGTGTTATTTACCATTTACTTCTGACTGTAATATATAATCTACAGTGTCCAGCTGTTTTAAGAAATACTTCTGTATTTATATTTATATCCGACTCTAATATGTTATAATATATATAAAGTAAAAAAAAAGAAGTTGATATTTTTATAGATAAAAATATAGAATAATTCCAGGTTTATCCTTGAGAGAGAGAGAGAGAGAGAGAGAGAGAGAGAGAGAGAGAGAGAGATGCATCAAAATGCAACATAAACATACGTGAACATAAGGAAAGCACATGTTACGTGATTGTGCGACAGACAACAACAACACAAAGTGAAGGTGAAAGTGACACAATCCAGGAAACTCAGAGAAAATGAATTTCAGCTACTGTCACGAAATCACGGCAAAAAAAAAGAGACATTTGAAAAGTTAAAAGGATTAAAATCGTCATACAAAACTTGTAGTGTACTGGATCCAAATGGGAAAATTGCTATAAAGATGTATTATAATATGATGAGTTCTAATATCAAAGTTTGTATTTTAATTGAATCGGTAAGTAAACAGAATATAAAGAAGAAGATATTTAACTTCTACTTGCAATCATGTGCTTTATGTATTATTAACAAGATCTGGTTCATAAATTAAGAGCAATTGAATATCAGGAATTTTGATTGTGGACATTACTGTGGATTTAACAAGATTTTATTCATATCTTTCTTTACTTGGTTTGTTTGTCAACTCAGTAGAGTTTGTACAAAGTAAAGCCTGTGTGTGTTTCCAACAGGGCTCGAGTCTTTTTAATATTTCAATATCTGGAATATTAAGTCTGTAGGAGAAAGGAAACAGCTGTTAAAAGTTAAAAACTACGTGAGTCCACGCTCTTGAATGAAGAGATGTTTTATCAACTCAAAGAGATCGGATTCGAGCTGTGAAAACAGGAAGCGTGGCATCGTGAGCCGTGAAGACCTTACGTAGTACTCGGCGTTGAGTCGGGGGAGAGAAGCCGCTCGGTAGTGGCCCTCCAGGCTGGGATATCCCTCCGAGTCGGAGAGGTCCTCCACCTGCTTCAGCTCCACCAACTCCTGCAGGAGGAGGAGGAGGAGGAGGAGGAGAGGAGGAGAAGAGGAGGAATCATGAGCCGTCTCCACAGACAGTACGATTACAGCCTGTATTCTCTTGGTGTTTCTGTACCTGAGGTCTGGTGTAATACGGAACATCCTCCGACTGACCCCTCTGCAGCTTCCTCAGACCTCTGGGCCTCGGCGCCGCCTGAGAAACGTCCCCGGACTGCGAGTGTTTGATGCCGCTCCGCTGGTTTAATCTGGAATCAAACATTCAGATGCTCTGACTCAGACATGGACTCCGTTGTGTTTCGCTGTTGAATCAGTTTCACTAAAGAGATTCTAGACGGGCTTGTTTTCTCAGCCCCTCAGGCCAACTCCGCAGTAAGAGCTGCGTTTCCATGGCAACAATCGATGACGCCTGCTGACCGCTGGCATAAGATAAACAGAGAAACGCGGCTCAGCAACGATTCTGTGGCGTGAGCGACGAGAAAAGAAGCAGGAGAATCATCATCATCATCATCATCATCATCTACATTTGAGCCTGGATAAGATGAGGAACAACAACAACAACAACAACAACAACAACAGTCCTTCATCATGTTTTACTGTATGTCCCTCACATTGCGTCCCTGTTTATCGACGTGGCGGACGTGGCGGTGGTGATGGCGGTAATGGGCGGGGCCTCTGGCGTCCGTTCCGGCTCAGGCTGGGGAGGGAGGGGCTGTTTGGGGCTGCAGATCCGAGGTTCTACTTCCTGTATGTGAGTGAGCGGCAGCACAGGACGGAACAACGTCCCCATTTTACTCTGCAGGACAAAGAGACGCAGAAACCATCTCGTCAGAACCGAAATCCACGTTTTTGAGTGTATATCGATTTGCTGTGGAGCCGCTGTACCTGAGCGCCTCCTGCAGGATGCTGCTGCTGCTGCAGTCTCTTGGCTCGGTTCTGTTTGTAGTAGTCGAAGATCATGAAAGCGGCGTAAACTTTCCCCACCGTCAGCTCGTTGTCTGAGGGAAGAGGACAGAGGACAGTTCCCTCATCAGGGCAGTAGGTGGCACCAGATGAGCAGCAGAGTACAGCACAGCACAGAAGAAGATGAATGTGCAGGGTCAGTGTGGGGGGGGCGACTCAATCAAGTGTTTAATCTCGATTAACACATTTTTTGTTTTAAGTTCGTGTTAGAAACTTAAATTACTGCACGATCATCAAGACAAATGAAGATAATTAGTGGCCCTTTCTGTTTTAATTAGACACAATAAATAATACTATAAAATCATCTCACTACACATGAAGAAACGTTTAGTGCTCGATAACATAACAAGGAAAATCACAGAAAAAGTCCAAAGTGATTAAAGGCTTCTAAAAGTGTTTTTTTATTAATTAAACTATATTTAATCTTCCACGAGTGCCAGTGTGGTATCTTTATTTACACCAGCTTCAAATACTACTTGTTTCAAGGACATAGGATATACAATACACAACAATTTAAACTTTAATCTTTCTTGAAGCAATTTTGCACTGGAATCAGGCTGCAGATTTTTGAATTTGTTAAAAAAAGAAACACAATATTTAAGAAATCAAGAGATGTGAGAGAAACAGGAAACAGGAAACTGTGGCTCACACTTGTGCGGCGTCACCAGCACGTCGACGGTCTTCTGCGACAGGTTCGGCCAAACCCGGTTCAGCTCCCTCTTCAGGTCAGCGTCGCACAAACGCTGCGCCAGGACCCCTGAGGAGGCACCCACACATCACTGTCATATCAAATATGCACCACAGCGACCGACCCCCCCCCCCCCCCCCCCCCCCAGTGGTGTTCACATTAACATCAGAGCCGTCAGCGCGGCCCCGAGGGACGCTGGGTGATTTCTGTAGTTTTAGTGTCTCACCAGATGCCAGCTTGATCTCCAGGGCTGTGCGGATCAGGGCCATGAGCGTGGAGGTGAAGTGAACCGTGTTGTCATCGGCGATGGGCATGTTCATCCTCACCAGGCGCTGCGAGGAAGAGGAGCGGAGCGGGAACAAGTTAGCTCCGGCTCAGTGAAACTCGAAATATCATGAAATCAAACAATTCTGGTTCACAAACAAGTGGATAAATCTAAAGAATAACATAATACCGCGACAATGCATATTTTTTTATTTTATTTATGTCAGTGGTTATGTGAATCAAGTGGAATAAAAACACTAGAGCTTTAAATAATGATTATTATCATCATCAACTCATCCGTTGGTTATTTTTCTAATTGGCTCATTAATTGTTTCGTCTATAAATATCAGAAAATGGTGAAAGATCCTCATCACAGGAGATAAAATAGAGAAAAGCATCAAATCTTTCATATACGACTTCATATACTCATCAGTTATTTTTTAATTGATTTGCCAATTAACTGTTTCACTGCAGCTTCTGTGACCATTAGAGTTTCTTTATAGTCTCTGTTTAAAGCTAAGATGAATGTGTGTGTGTGTGTGTGTGTGTGTGTGTGTGTGTGTGTTTGTGTTTGTGTGTGTGTGTGTGTGTGTGTGTGTGTGTGTGTGTGTGCTGTTGCAAATCCGATTAACTTGTGATGCATGCAGCAGCAGTGTGTGCTTTGCTCTGCGGACATGTTAAGCTGTTGTCGCTGCTGTAGCACATCCCTGATATATATATATAGATATATATATATATATATAGATATATATATATATATATATATATATATATTGCAGAAAATATACAGTTAATCAGTTAACTGTTAAATTTGACAACAATTTAGTTGAAGGATTCATATTTTAAGTCATATATCAAACAAAAATAATCATCTTCTGCAGGTTTTAGTGTCTCTGATTTGAGCATCTGCTGCTTTTTTCTGTTTTGTATCATTTTAAATTCAACATGTTTTATTTGTATTGTTCGACGGCTAAAACAAGTCATTTAAAAATGTGTCTATGTGCTGAATTTTCACTATAATCTCACATTTAACAGATATAACGTTTTTTTTGTTAATAAAGAGTTAATTGCCTTGACAATGCTGCAGAAACACAAACCAGGCAGCACAGAGGCTCAGTTATAACGAATCAATCAGCTCATTTTACAGTATTTGTGAAAAGCAGAAAGTATAAATCCATGACATGCGGGATGACCGGATCGATGCAGCGAAGCAGTGAGTCACACATGCACGACTGAGTTAGTGCAGCACATTCACAGTGAGGCTGCAGGAAAGCAAAGAGATGTGCTGGATATAGAGCTCAAAGAAAAACAGAGACGAGAAAGAAGAGTAGGTTTCACTCGGATGGAGAGATGAGAGAAAGAGGAGGAGTTTGTGTCTTTAACTGGGAAACATCTGAGAAACACAGGACACACGTTTACAGACAAAACATGCAGACACACGGTGAAGTTACAGGAAGGAGGAGAGAAGACGGAAATCCCCAGACGAGGTGAAAGAAAGGATTCAGACGCTCTGAGGACAGAAGAGACAACTAGAGGCTAACGGGGGATAATTGCGATGTGCTCGTTAGGGAAGCAGGTTAACGAGCAGCAGAACCGTGGGAGGAGGAGAGGAAAAACGGGGAATGGAGGGAGGGGGGGGGGGGGAATGCCAGTCTTGCCCTCAAGTGCACTGCTGCTCTCTCTCTCTCTCTGTGTGTGTTTGTTCATGTCTGTCTCTGTCGATTCACGAAAAAAAACAAGAGTTATATTTGGAGACGCCACCTCGTCAGGGCCAGACATTTCTAACCGGGGCGAGGGCAGGGCCGCTTTTAACCGTGATTCATCCCGACAGCTGTGCACGCACTGGATCCACTCGCATCAAGTGGGCCTGCTAAGAGGTGAGCAGCCGGCACAGGGACGACCTGAGGACGATCCAACTGTTCACTTCACTCCCACTGCACTGCCACTCTCTCAAATTATAAACCTGTGCCGGCTTCTTTTTTAGGTATTATTAGTGTCTCCTGTCCCTGAAGCAGATTAGCTGAATGCACCACGAACCCTAGCAGAGCAGGAAAAGGCCACAGAGCTTCACACACGTGAAAATGAAAGACGACACAACAGCAGGGAAGAAGACACCGACTGTGACACACTGACAGAAGCCTGAAGATGTTTGACAGGTGGAAGCACCAGGAGGAAGAGGAGGAGGAGGAGGAAGAGGAGGAAGGAGTGATTCTACCTTATAGGCGACTCGGGACGGACATTTCTTTCCCAAACCTAGTGGAGGGGACATGTCGCGGAGCATCTTGTACATGTCGCAGAAAGTCATGCGTCCGCTTCCCGGGGGGAAAGGATGAGTGTGAGGCCACGGATGGAGGGATGGAGATTAAAAAGGAGGAGAAGGGGGGAAGAGTTGAAGCAAAAAAAGAGGGAGACACAGAAATCCTTGTTAATAAGATTTCCGGGAAATGAGGATCTGAAATGCCATCCCGGCTGGATTTACAGATTCAGGAGCGGATCTGAGGAAGAGGAGGAGGAGGAGGAGGAGGATGCTCCGGAGGATTCCCTGTACAGAGATGTCACATGGGAATGAAGAGTGTGTTTCATGTTGAAGGAAAACTCCACCGAAAGTCTCAAGAGTCACACTCCTCACCTGTGGGCTCGAAAAGTTGCTCGAACAAGTTAGTCGCTTGGATTCAGCTTTAATTGAAGTTACTGCAACGGCAACGGATCCAAACGTCCATAAAAACCACTCAAATGACTCAAACATATCGATCTTATTTTATGAATTCATTACTTTGTCCTGTGGTTATTCATGTTAAACTATAGAGAACAACCAATTGTTGGGACATCTTCTGGAGTTCATGTCCAAAGATGTCGTGTTTTGTGGAGAGAAACGTTCGACTAGTCCGACAAGAAACAGTGTACGGCGAACGGGAGGCGGAGTCTAAGTCCAGATTTCCACCGTCTACGGCAGGAAGCCCCCAAAGAAACCGAGAGATTGTCAGAAATATCCACAGCTCGATCAATAAAGTAGATTATTCTGCAGGAAATGTTTAAAAAGTTTCCCATAAATCCTCTGACTACAGCTTTCATCCGTCTACGAGAAGCAGCAGCAACTTTTCAGACGCACCTTCCAACAGGAGGCGAGAGCTTCTGGTGGAGTTTCCCTCAGTTTCATGCTAAGAGACATCGGCAGTAACCGACGTGGAAACAAAGCTCACAATGCTCTCACACGTCTTACACCCCCCCCCCCCCCCCCCACATGCAGAGATCCAACGTGATGCCGTTTGCTGGAGCCTGACTTGCGGCCTTGTTTCCTGCGCTCGCCGTGGTTACCTGCCGGCTGGTTAGTGGAGGATCGATGCAGGTTTGTATGCATGTGCGGCCGGGTCGTTCTCCGGCACCGCAAAAGGGAGGGGGGGGGGGGAGAGAGTCAGACATTCGCAGCCCCTTTGAAAACAAAGGGGACTGCGTGGGGGTGCAAACCTTATAGGCCACCCTGTTCGGGCACTTCTTCCCCAGACCCAGAGGAGGAGAGATAAAACGCAACAATTTGTACATATCCTGATAGCAAGTCCTCCCGCTGAAAGAGACGAGACACGTCACACGGGTTAGTTCAGAAGACATCGACAATCAGGGACAATCAGGGACACGTCAACACGTCGCTGCACAAAGACAACGAACATCTCTTGAATTTCACTTTTGGAATTTGCTGTTGCTCATTTCGAATATTGAAATATTTCATTTTCAGATCATTCTCTGTGTAAAACCACCAGCTCTACTGCAGCGGTGGTACATTTACTCTGTTATTTACTTAAAGGTTCAATGTGTAGGATTTAGTGACATCTAGTGGTGATATCTATATTTTCTGTGGCTCAGGAACAAGAGAGGGTCGTCCACAAACGGTCGGTGGTTTGATCCCCAGCACCTAAAAAACTGTATTGTGTGCGTGAACAGGTGAAAAGTGACTTGTAACGTAAAAAACACTTTGATTAGAACGGGAAAGTGTTGAGTGATTATAATATAAGTAAGCATTTATTTAATATACACTTAATATACATTTTGTCAGTAGTCAGGTCAGGAAAGTGCTTGTGTTATATAATAATGAGATCTCGTACCACGCAGCCGGGTCGTACTCCGCCCACACACGGATGAACTCGTCGAGGTGATGCGGCCCCAGGATCGAGGCGTCCCTGGTTAGGTACTCGAAGTTGTCCATGATGACGGCGACAAAGAGGTTCAACATCTGGACAATGAAAACACACACGTTTGAGAAATAAACGATATATAATTATACATACAGATATAAGTCTGAGCCTCTGTTTCCACACTGACCAGGAAGGAGCAGAGGAAGATGAAGGAGACGAAGTAGAAGTAGGCGAAGTCGCTGCCACACTCCTTCCCCACAGTTCCTGAGAGTCTATCACACGGCCGGTTACTGAGACACGACAACATGATCTCATGCCACGCCTCGCCCGTCGCACTCCTGAAGGACACACACACAGCGAACGCACACGTTGACTTTGCAGAGGAAGCAGCGGCGAGCGTTATCAGTACTCGTCAGTAGTAGAAGCATCAGGAAGATGGAAGCAGGTTCACCTGAAGAGAAGCGTCAGCGCCTGGAAAAATGTCTGGAAGTTGTTGTGGTGATCGATGGCGGTGTCTTCATTCAGCTCGATGTTTCCAAACACCTGCGACGACACGAGAAAGAAGATGATCACATCAAGGTTCCTGCATGCGAGGCCCAGCTGCTCGTGTCCCAACTCACCTGCATTCCGATGATGGCGTAGATGAAGAAGAGCATGGCGATGAGGAGGCAGACGTACGGCAGAGCCTGAAGACAAACACGACAATACAGCGTCAACGCGTTCAGAGCACAAACACTAATTTATACACACACACACACACACTTAAAGCATTAGACACACACAAAACCCTTTGAGCACTTTGTCTAACGTTTGATCTCCACACACACACACACACACACACAGACACACACACACATACGATTAAAGCTGCAGGGTCGATTCTTTTAACCAGCTATTTATATCTGAGCGAGGAGGAGGTGAACGTTTGCTGTAATTAAATGGCCACCTTTTTAACACTCTGCAGCTACAGTCCATCCTCGTTGGGTTTAAAAGCTCTCACCACTGACATTAAAGCCGCTGTAAATTCCCTCGGCCGCGGTCGGGGCGCCGCGCGTTTAGCTCGGCTCGTCTCGGGGGGATTTAGAGAGCGAGGCGGCGCAGGGTGTGAAGAATCCCAACCGCTGTCTGCCGGGAGCTGGCTCGGTTTGATTTGAGCGGCAACACAGGGATTGTGCAAGCGTGTCCCGGCCTGCTGCTGTTCCTCTGTTCGGATTCTGAGCCACGTCCACGTGTTCAGCTTTAAATCAACCTGAACAACTCTTAATCTCTTTCTGTGCAACACACACGTCCTTACCAACACTCACCCACTAACACGTTTTAGACACGTATCTGTGTGTGTGTGTTCACCTTGAAGGACTGAACGAAGGTCCACAGCAGGATGCGGATGGTGTAGCCCTGTCGCAGCAGCTTGATGAGACGAGCGGCTCGGAACAGTCGCAGGAAACTCAGGTTGATCATCTTGTCCTGTGAGAGGAAACCGAGACACTGTGAGTGGTGGCAGCGTCAGGAGGAGGAATACATTTGCCACCACAACTCAGGTAAAGTCAGGAAAAGGCTCTGAGATAAAAGTCTCAGTAAAATTTGACTTTGTGCAACAGCAAGTTAGCATAAAGGCTAATTTGTGTGATTTTATAATTAAATATAAACTTGTTCAGCACATTTAACACATTCTGAATTCAATAATGTTAATTTAGCAAAAGGTTAAAGTTAAATAAATGTAAGAGTTCATTCTTACATTCAGATACATTCATTTAAATTAATAAATACATTGATAATAATAACAATGTGCTTTAGACAGCGATTTTAAATCAAAGGCAGCGAATGACAGATAAAATCTATTCCTGTGCATTGAAGCACGAAATAAAACTGTAGAAACGAGGCGTGAATCATTGTTAAGGTTATTTTTAATAACCAACTTTAATATCGCCTCCTATTCAACTGAGATCGTTGCTAAAGAAACACATTTCAAACTGTCTCCTGTTAGCTTCACGTCACGTTGAGGTTTCAGTAGAACAACACACGCACACACTGACGCAGGCAAGAAAGTGACAAATATCAGCGGCCGTCAAAGAAAAGCCACTTACCGTCTGCAGGTGTCATGTGACAGAGCGAGGGGCACCAGGAAACACACAGCAGAGCCACAGAGAAATCAAAAACAGGAAGAGAGCGAGAGAAGAGACAGAAGAAGAAGACGAATGATCACATGAAGAGAGCGAGAACGACACAGAAAGCTACAGCTCTCAGTCCTCCAATCGAAGGCTTGTGTTTCCTCCAGCTGAGATTCAACAGGAGAAAGTGTAACGGCTGAAATGTTCCTCCTGTTCTCCTGCGTCTGTCTTTCATCCTCATGTCCGAGTTCAGGTTCCAGGTTCGTTTTAAGAGACAGATTTTTTAACGACTTTCATGTTTCTGCTCTTAGTTTTCTTGGCTGAGCTTCGGATTCGAGGACTGAGAGTGTGAGAGCACAGCAAAGCAGCACATTAAACATCCAGGTTCTGTTCAGATACGTATTTAAACATAAAAGGAAACAGCTTCAATAAAAACAACTACATGGAAATAATAACTGAGGAATTCAAGTCAAATAACTTGCAAACTATTCAATCAATTTAACGTCTTCTTATAAAACAGAGCGTTGAAAATAAATATTACTTGACAAACTAATGAAAACTAGAACAATAGAGCTCATATCTCCACCAAGGCCCAGCAGCCTCCTCATGAATCCACATTTAAATTCCCTGGATCCAGATTTTTATTCATATCTGCTCCAAATTATTATATTACATGAGCTTAATGTCATTTCTTGCCATGTTAAATAAAGTAAGACATAATGGATCCACTCGTTTATTCAAGTCCACTCCTGAATGTAATGGGTTCTTCCTCGGGTCACGTCCCACCCCTTCAAAGATTTAATGGGAATTGGTTTGGTAGTTTTGCGATTTATGAAAGTAAATTCAAAACCTCCTCATGTTCATGTATAAGTTCTGCAGTGGGTCTCTTCACTTACCTTCACCTCTGTGACCAGGATGTCTGTGATGCTCCCGAGCACGGTCACAAAGTCGAACACGTTCCACGCTGCTTTCAGGTAGTTCTGCAAAACAAAGACCAAGCAGGGAGATTAGACCGGACACAGAGAGATCATCCAAAATCTGTGTTTTCATTTATATCCATGAATGATTCCAAAGAAAATCAGTGAAAATGTCAAAGATGAAAATTAAAAAGATAAATCCTGGATCCACGTCAACATTTAACGGGTTCTTTCCCATCTTTCCACCAAGTTTTGCGGAAATCCGTTAAATACCTTTTGCATAATCCTGCTGACAAACGGACGGAGAGGAATGAAAACACTAAACCTCGACATCCTCCGGGACACGATATCTACATGTGCATATATTCAACACACAGCGGAGCAGCCTGCAGCCTGGATGCTCTCGGACTGGTCAGTCATCCAGGTCCTGGGGGGGGGGGGGGGGGGGGGCCGGGGGCTGGTGCCAGGCCCCTGCAGCACATGAGAGCCCCCCCCGCCCGGGCTCAGCAGCCAAACAGGTGGAGGTAAGTGGTGTGTGAGAAAAGCTATTTAATAAATGGGCCTCGTAAATGGAACGGAGCCAGTGATGAAATGCCTCGCCGGAGGCCAGATGGCCCGCGATGGGAGATTTATTCTCTCTGTGCACTCCTCCGCTCATCCCCAGTTTTTATTTGCTACTTCATCCTCCTCTTTCCTGAATAAATGTTTCACCTTTAATTACCATTTTTAACATTATAGCCCACTCTGATATTGTTGTAACGTAATAAGAAATAAAAGCTAAATCCTTCAAGAAACAGCTGTTCAAGATTAACTGTGTGTGGCATATAACAAAAAAAGAAATCTTATATCTTTAAACGTACAATATGAAACTTTGGCCACCAGGGGTCTCTCAATCAAGTTGTTGTGAAGCGGCGAGGGTGAAATTCACGTTAACGGATGAGGTCACGTATTAAAAGTTGTATTCACGTTACACAGCAAACGTCGAGCGACCGATACGAACAGAGGAAGGTGTTTTTCCTTTGTCGTATTTTGAAGTTATAGCAGAGACGACCAAAAACGTGTCGTCATTAAAGGGCGACAAAATGAAACGTCCCATTTCTCTGGGTTTGGAGTTTGAAGCATTGTTTTATATCTTTAACTTTAACACAGCTGCATCAGTTTGACGACGTCGCCTTCGCTCTGATTTCTCCGGCTGCCTCGAAAGAGAGCATTTCCTTCGTGTGTGCAAGCGGAAACACAACGGGGATTAATTAACAGCACCCGGTCCTCACAGCTCACCAGAGGGCCGAAGGCAATGATCTTGAGGATGCACTCCAGGGTGAAGAGCGCCGTGAAGAGGATGTTTAAGTACTTCAGCATCGACTCGTACAGGTCTGGAGCTCCGTAGAACTGAGGACAACGGGAAGAAGCACAGATTATAAACACCAGGTTCAAAGATATGGAGAACGCTGAGCTGAGCTGGGGATCGAACCGAAGACCTTCTGTTAATGGGACCTTCCTCTTTACGGCTCCACTCTGCCTGATTTAAAACAAATCATCCAGAGTTTACGGACATAATGTGAATTTGACTGAATATATTGCGATATAATGAAAGTGTTTTCATGTGCAGAGCTGCTCCATGGTTTCATTTCCTCAGAGGGTTCCTGAGAAAATGAAGCTGCCAACACACGAGCGCTTCCCTGTGATGCTGAGCCGGGTGTCGGTGCTGTTTGGTTTTTTTAATTGTTGACAACGTCTCAAGGCCAGACCACAGCTTCACATCATTAAGTGGCTCCGATTCTCGGAAACAGTTTCTGCAGTGAGTTGTGTCACGACGGGGGAAGTAAATATTATATCACAGAGCCAACACATTTTAATTCAGAGCTTCTTCTGAACTGAGATTCTCCGGAGGCGCTGCACCTGAGAACACAAAGGTCCGAGTCAGAGGCTCCGGACAATCTCCAGCTAGTCTCCCAGTACAAACTTACTGGGAGACGATTTCCCTGACGTGCTGCCGTGTGAAAAACAAACTCAAGACAAAGACATTTTCCAGAGTTCCCGTCTGAAATCAGCCTCTGAGAGGATCAGGATCACTGGGAGGAGGAATCACTGACCTTCATCATCAGCACGACCGTGTTGAGGGCGATTAAAGTCATGATGGCGTACTCGAACGGCGGCGACACCACAAACTTCCACATCTTGTACTGGAAGGACAGCTTGTTCGCTGGCATGTACCTCGTCAGCGGTTTGGCGTTGATGGCGAAGTCGATACAAGCTCGCTGTTTTTTTCGGTGGAGAAAAACAAAAAAAGAGGTTTGTGTGTGAATCCTCTCTGATTTCGGGAGCTTCACACCTTTTATCACACGAGTGCTGGGAGTGAAGTTTCACAACAGGAGAAGGCAGCTGGCGAGTCACGAGAGGATCGACCCAACATTTTTGTAAAAATCAAAAGAAGAGATGCTCTTTAATCAGCGGCCAATTCTTCACAGAGAGAAAACAGACGGATTTTAACCAAAGTCCCTGTGAAGTGAGGATGAAGAGGAGACGATCCCCCCCCCCACACAGCTTCTGCTTCAGACTTTATTCTGTTTGAGGGAATTGTCCGTCACGTTAGATGTAGTTTGGATCGGACTTGTGTTTTGATTTCTAACAGATAAAACCGGACGCTCCCCACCTCGTTCTTCTCCAGGCTGCACTCCGACATGGCCTTGTCTCCCTGCTCCTGGAACGTGATGATGATCAGAGCCACGAAGATGTTGACGAAGAAGAAGGGGAAGACCACGAAGTAGACCACGTAGAAGATGGACGTCTCCATGCGGAAGCCCGGGCTGGGGCCCTGGTCCTCGTAGGTGGCGTCCACGGAGTGTTTCAGGACCCTGACAGGAAGGAGAAAGGGATTCAAACACAACCAGACATGACATAATACACTGATGCTTTAAATATCTGTAGAGTCGACGACTCCAGGTTTAAAGTCACTCAACCTTTAGTTTGTCAAACATTTACAAAGTTTTTTATACTTATTACAGATGTCAGGTTAGTTAGTTACCATGTTTTCATCCAAGAGAGAATCACAACTGTTCCTGGTTCTCGACTTTTCAAAGTAAAGTGCCTTGAGATAATTAGTTTTTAAAGTGCGCAGCTGAGTCAGAGCTGCCCACATCGTGTCCACACTCACATGGGCCAGCCTTCTCCGGTGGAGACGGTGAAGAGCGTCAGGAAGGCCCAGAGAACGTTGTCGTAGTGGAACTCGTACTTCTTCCACTCTCGGGGCTGAGCTGCCACGCCATCCCGGCCATAGTCCAGAAACTGACCCCTGAGGGACAGAGGGACAGTGTCAGGGGCACATGAGACAAACTATAGTTAGATTCATTCAGGTATTGACAAGTGAACGGAGGACGGACCTGCAGTCTTTCTCCAGACCCTTGGACTCGTCGGTGCAGTAGAAGAACTTTCCCTTGAAGAGCTGCACGGCGATGACTGCGAAGATGAACATGAAGAGCATGTAGACGATGAGGATGTTCAGGACGTTCTTCAGGGAGTTCACGACACAGTCGAACACGGCCTGAAAAACACACACACACACACACACACACACACACACACACACACACACACACACACACACACACACACACACACACACACACACACACACACACACACAGATCAGTACACGTTCATCTGCCGGTAGTTTTGAGGAGACTCACATTCACTTCATTTCCAGGAGGCAGCGGTTCTTCGAAAAAAGAAATTAAAGCCATTATTCATTTTAATTTCAGGTGAAAACTGAGGGAAATAAAAAAATGCATAATGAAAAAAAAACCTGACTGGAGATTTTATTAAAAAAACTGACACCTGCAGCAACAAAAGACCCGGTTTTCATTTTGTTTGTGACAGAAAGTTAATTCTGAGGAATCAGTTTGCTGAAAACTTCCTGAAATCACCTGTGGCTTAATTTATCCATCCATTATTTCATTATTATCGTTTAACCACAGCGGCTCTCTCTCTCTCTCTCTCTCAGAGACGAAGCTCTTTGTCCATCTCTGCTGACACATATGCAATCTAACCAATTAATACGCCGACTGGTGATTGAGTCAGAGCGAAGCACGGAGCGCAGTTCCCCCCCCGATCCTCTACCAGCCTGTCCGTCAAACTCCTCTGTCCACGTCTCCGGGAGGAGTCGGGGACGAGCGTGCGTCCGTCCGTCAGCTCTGATCCGTCCCCGTCCTCTCGCTCCCATTACTCCAATCAGATCTTTCATCTTCTGTCGGGGTCATTACGTTCGGATGATCGGGCGCCGTCCCGCACCAGAGGGAAGCTGTCACGTCAGCGTCGGAGGAAACGGTTTGACGCCTTGACGAGAACAGCAGCTTTTCATTATTACTGACTTTTCACATCACAGAGCTTTTATCCTGCTTGAGGATCCGAAAAACTTCCATTCGCATCGAAACAAAAAATTCCTTTAGATGGTAAACTTTTCTACAAACTTTCTAAATCCATTTGTGTGTCTTCTGTAGTTGTTGTTCTCCCTCCCTGACTGAGGGTGGCGCTGGTTACTCGTCCTGTTGTGTGATATAAACATCATCAATAAATATTTCCTGCTTTATTCCACACAAGGGCTGAATCGGACATTTTTACGAGGGGGCTGGCAGGAAAAGTATCTGAAGCAACTGGCCAATCACGTCACAGAGTGAGCCAGCTGGCCAATCAGAGCGGGCTTCATCAGGAGGGGGAGGGGGGGGTCTTAAAGAGACAGGAGCTAAAACCAAGTGTTTGAGACACAGGCTGAAGAGAGGAGCTGCAGCGACGGACAGTGATGTGTTTACTGAACATTAGAGCTTTCAAACCTTTTTAAGCAATAACACAAATTAAAATTATGAACCTGAACATGAGCACAAAATACATTTGATCACGTGTGACTGTGTCGGTATCTGTACGCTCTCAATCGACCTCCTTGACACAGAACTGCTCCGATAAAGAAATTCAATGTACCTCATAACCCAGAACAGCACGAAGGTCAAACAGCTCAAATCTTTCATCTACAACTACACACGATTGATTTATGAACTGATTTCAGATGAGAGCGATACGGTATTATTACACAGTAAATACGTTTGATTCCCGATTGGTGCGAGCGACGTTTTCACGGAACGCCGCACCAGCCGCTCTCTCGTCGTGTTTCCTGTCCCCTCCTCGGAATAGACTCGCTGGCTGACGGATGGGATTACTGTACCTTCAGCTTGGGCAGACGCTTAATGGTCTTGAGTGGCCGCAGGACCCGCAGGACCCGGAGGGACTTGATGGTGTTGATGTCCTTGCCTTTTGTCCCTCTGCGCACACGGGGTGGGGGGGGGGAGAGAGAGAGAGAATCAGTTTGGGTGACGCAGTGTAACTGATAATCATGTAAACCCTCTGATCCCAGCCCCCAGGAACAAGGGCTGTAGTACACACTGTAGTACACACACTGTACTGTGTGTACCAGTAGTACTTCTTTATACTGCGTTAGTGGAGCAATGCAAGTGAGAGAGTGTGGTGTTATTTTACAGAAACATGCTGCAGGGAAGATTTTAGAGTAACAAGCACTTTTACTCTGGTTCTTGGAAATAGTTCATATTTGAGACGAGGGGATTTTACATTGATGATTTAAATATTGTGTCATTTCTGCTTAATATTATGTTTTATTATATTCATCTTTTCTCACATCCACCTTTCCCTCTTCTTTCCTTGTTTCCATCTGTCTTTATGTTTTCTTTCTCTTCCTTCCTTCCTCCCTTCCTCCCTTCCTTCCTTCCTTCCCTCATTTCTCTCTCTCTATATATATATCTTCAGTCTCTGTTCAAACACATCCTTCTCCTCTGTCTCTCTTTCTCTCACTCCTCCTTAACCCTAACCCCAGTTCTTTCACCATCACACAAAGCCCATGTGTTGTTTCTATAGAAACGTTATATATCTAATGAAAGAGTGAGTGAGCTGCACGTTACTGTGTTATAAACAGCGTGGAGCGGCTGGGGGGGGGGGGGGGGGGTTAAACTAACAGGTGCACTAATAACGGCCGAGCCATCACTCACTCACACACTGACATTGGCCAAGGACACTGGGATCTTTAATTAATCAGTCACGCAGCCTCACGACATGGACAGAGACGCTCTCTCGGTCGTTTCTTCTCCACGTAGAAATCAGGAGTTTGCAAATATCTGTGGATGTGCACGGCCGACAGCTTCATGTGTGAAGGTTGTGAAAGGACACAACAGGAAAAGACAACGTCTAAGAGCTCTGGTGATGGACGCTAGTGGTCCCAAGGGGCCCCCTGCTCCTTACACCACTCGGTCACTAAGGCAGAGACACAAACTGCTTTGTCGTATTTAATTTTTAATAATGTATAAGACGAACACAGGCAGCTTCACAGATCCCTTTACTAGAAATCAATTAATGAGGTGTTCATGTGCGTTTGGTCTAGTCTAGTCTTTGGTCTGTTACTTAGCAGGATTACACAAAAACTACAGATTAGTGGTGGAACATTTGATTGGGTTCTTTTTCATAGTGAGATTTGTTGTTTATTTTTTTTACGTTTTTGTTGATAATTCATATTTCTTGATGGAAAAATATTAACGAGCCTGCCACTAGTCTCATATTTACTGGTTTGTGAGTTTTGCCTGATTTAAAGCTTGTGTTTTATATAAATCTGTACAATTGCTATTCAGATGTAGCACTACTCTAAATGTCATAGTACTGCTTTCTTTTGTACAATTACAGTAAAGCAGTAGCAGTAAGTAACACTGTCTCCTCTGGTCTCCCCCCCCCCTTTACGAATGATCGATTGAGCTGCAGCTTTAATTCATGTCATATATTCGTATCTGTGCTTCATTATAAAGTGGGTGAGGCAGGACGCGGCTCGAACAGGAGCCTGGTTCCATACGTTTCAGGCCCGGGGCGTTCTCTCTCCTCTCCTTTCTCGGTGGAGAACTCTTAAGTCTGACAAAAAGGCATGCAGCTCTCATGCTCAGATGACTTGGTTATCCTGGCATGCAATCTGCAAAGTCAATGCCAGTCCTCGCTATTCAAGGAGCTCGACACATTGAGACGGCAAGAACAGTCTCCCAATAGCTTTCAGAAGAGCCGCAGGCAAGGAAGATGTAATGTGCGTGCGTGTGTGTGTGTGTGTGCGTGTGCGTGTGTGTACACAAGGTTGTGTGTTCACATCAGTGAGGCACAGATCACCACTGATAGCCTAATGTGCTCAGCAGCCTGGCATATGAGGTCATCATCACTGATCCTCTCAGCTGACGAGCACTTCCTGTTTAGAGACGCTAAGAGCTGACGTCCAATCAGACGCGTGTGCACAGGACGCACGAGGCTCCTTATCGAGCAGGTTCACGTGCGGCAGGAAATAAAATCATGTGCTCAAATAATTATAAACTCCATATTTTTCATTTTAGCATTTTCCTGTCCCTCTCTGTCGTTCTTTCTTCCTGTGTGTGTGTATGTTGGCGTTAGATTTGTATTTATGCTGGTCTTCTGAAAGCTATAACTCGGAGTTCCCAATATTGTCTTTTTATTTCGTCGCCCCAATATTGGGACGGGACGTGACTTTTCCAACAGGGGGGGGAGAGGAAGGAGGTGAGGAGGTCGGGGGGGGGGGTCGTATCCCAAACACGATGCGATGGAGAGGTTGATAAGAGGAGGAGCTTTCTCTCTTTCACATGTGGGGGACGGGGAGAGGGAGGGAGGGTCAATAAGTTACAGTTAGAGAGAGGGGCAGTTCCCACCTGGCCACGCTTTGCTGGGATCTGATGAGAAAAAGCGGTTATGAGCACACACACACACACAGACAGACACACACACACACACATTAACACAAACACCACCCACACAAACGAGAGCAAATGAGCAGATAAAGAAAAAACAGAGGAAAATAAAGATATTAAGCAGATTTCACACAGACATGAAGGTACAGAGACATTATTCAGCTTTTTAAAACTGACAACAGAGTGAAAAGAAAAACACAGATACAGAGATAAACAGAAGCAATTAAACTGATCATCCAGTGAAAGACGAGTCCGAGGAAATATTAGAGATTATGTGTACGAACATGAGGACAGAAGGACAGAAAGAAAGAATGTCATCATAGTGTAAAGTACTTCAAAGTTATTTTTATGTTTAGAAATGAACATCGAAATGAGAAGAAATATGAGAAGCATCTTTTTTTTAAATTGTGCCTTTTAGACACAGCAGAATTTAAATATGTGTCCAGTATTTAAATTATTCGCTGTGCCGCCACACTGTGATTTGTGTGTATTGTTCCAACTGACGCACGTATAAGATGTGTGCGATAAACGGAGAACGGGTAATTACTCTTACGCAACCCGAGCGCAGACACAAACACAGTTATGCAACACAAACAGAGTAAATGTCAGTGTCTTTGATTGGAACGGTGGCGCCGGCGATAAGAAAAGCAAAATAACAAAATGTGACATTTGTCGAAGACGGACGCGTCGGTAAACGGGCTGAGAAGGACAGGAAGAAGAGCAGGAGACACAAGACAGGAAGACGAGCACGGGGACGGAGTGATGAAACGGGCAGAGAGAGCAGGCATTACCCCATGAGGCTCCTGAAAGCAATCCAAGCCAGAAAAGACAGAAAGAAAGAAAGAGGGAAAGAAAGTAAAAGACAGAGACAAAGTCAGCAACAGATAAAAAGACAGAGAGAAGCATCAATATATAAAGCAGAGGAGAAGAAAAAACACACAAGGAGACAAACTGCAGAACTTCAGGACAATTCAGTGGGTTTGTAAAGCACTGGTGGGAGGAGGCCAAATAAACGACCTCGCTAGATACCCAGAATGCAACGCTGGAAGTTTCATGGGGATCATTAACTCTGTTTACACGGCGGCTACGGATCATTTCTTTCTTTCTACAGAGCCCGAAGGGTCCGAGCGAGGATTTTGAGGATTACTGTTGCGTTACCTCCCGATACTTTTCTTCAGTTTAGCTCGGGGCCACATTTTTTCTGGTTGAACACGTCCGAGCCCGAGAGAAACAACTAAAGCCGTTTGCAGACATGGAGTCCAGAGAATGTCCTGATAATTGGGTCGGCAGCTCTTCAAACTTCGTCTTTGACGTGAAATGACAACGTCGCATCGTTCGAACGGGAAACGTATCGCGAGATAAACCAAAGTAATCCTCAAAACAATTCCCGCTGTGACTCCGTGTTTCCGATTGGCTCGAAGGTGTCAGGTAACCTCCTGTGGACTTACGAGCAGGCGAAGGCCACCAGAGCTCCGCTGACCACGATGAAGTCCAGGATGTTCCACAGGTCACGGAAATACGCGCCAGGGTGGAGCAGCAGCCCCAAGTCAATCATCTGCAGTCACAGAATAAAGAATAATGGAATTATAGAGAAAATCAAACCAGATGACGCCGAGATTTTCATTTTCCTTTTCAGGGTTTACTTTGATCCCTCCTTTCTTCACGGCTTAAAAGATTTAAATCACCTCTGCTTTTCATAGTTGGCACCTTCAGTGCACTCACCCAGACCGTTCATTATCTAAAGTGCCTGCATGGCATTAAGTGCCGATGGTTATCACAGCCGAGAGGAGAAAAACCACAAAGCCATTAGCAGTGTCAGAGCTGCAGTCCGCTGGGTGCTAACCTTCCCAGTGAGCGCAGGTTCAAAACACACACCTACAGCCACGCTAATCTCAGATTAATTGTTTATCTCAACACGACACGAGTCCTAACTCCAAGGTTTAGATTAAATTCAGTTGAGAACATCATTATAAATAAAATAAAGTCTGAATTGTTTTGTGTTTTTTGACCTGGAAATCACCAAACCTTTACGTGGTCAAACGTGTTCTCACCTTAATCACCATCTCAAATGTGAAGACTCCAGTGAAGACATAATCCAGATACTTCAGAACCTGCAGCAACACACGGGGAGAAAATATCCTGTGAAGTGACTCATCTGCAGATCCAGTGACTGATGCTTCTGGTTAGAGATACTGTGTGTGTGTGTGTGTGTGTGTGTGTGTGTGTGTGTGTGTGTGTGTGTGTGTGTGTGTGTGTGTGTGTGTGTGTGTGTGTGTGTGTGTGCACATCGCCTGAGCGCTCCCACGATCGCACACACTCATCATCACATACACAAACAACACACACACACACAAACATCACCCCAGATTCCCTCTGTGCCCCTGACTAGAATATTAATTGCATGTATAACATCCTCAATCCCAACATGGGCTCCACAGACAGCGCAGCACAGACAGCAGCGCAGCACAGACAGCAGTGCAGCACAGACACAATCTGCCAAACTGGATTAGAACAACAAGTTATATTTGAAATTGTCAGAGTTTGACTTAAAACGCTTCTTGTTGTTTTTCCCAGCTGTCAGAGCCGGTTGGCCGAGACGCCTCAATCAGTGCGGAAGAATCAGCCCAAATCAGACGTGTCTGTGTGAATCCTCATGCACTTGTGTGAGCCTGCAGAAACTGGTCTGTGTGTCCCCCCCCCGCGCGTGTGCGTCGGTTGTCTGCGTCCAGATGTTCGTTCACGACGTCCAGCTGTCAGTGGGACTCACGTTGTTGCGCGGCGCGTTGGCCTGCACCGGGTCCTCGGCTGCCAGAGCGATGCTGCTCATGGTGATGACCATCAGGATGCACATCTCGAAGTAGCGCAGGTTGACCACGTAGTGACACAGCCGCCGCACCCTACGACACACACACACACACATATATTACCACACACATTCACTTAAAGTAAAAGTGCACAAGGAGTCGTGACAGCTCACTGGGTCTGTTAAGGTGAAGACAACACAAAAAACCGTCCACGCTGATTTAAAGGACGTGACTCTGGGTTCACAACGTTTATTAATCAAATCAATATGAAGCTTCTGCTGAAGAAACACTGATATATGAAGTTTAGGCTAAATTTTGGCTAAAGCAAGATGAAGAGAGTTGGGATTAATAATATCACAAAAGGTGACTCATTAAAAAAGATCCTTAGACAATCAGAAGAGCTACATTAAAATATGTATAATATATGTTTTATTTTAAGAACTGCTGCGACAACGTTGGTGAATTAAATGACACATCTACAGCTTTTTGTTATTCTACATGTTTTATGAACTTTCTGATGTTTGTAGTTCAACTCAAAGCATCAGTCTATCTCCCCCCCCCCCACCACCCCCCCGGCTGTGACTCACGGATTCGTTTGCCCGAAGACGAACATGGAGCTGTAGGGGAGGATCTGCCGAGGCCCATTAGCCGCCTCCTCTTCCTCCAGATCTTTCTTCTCGTCGCTGATTTGAACGTTGTCACAGTCGATGCTGTTCACTGGTGGGGGGGGGAAAAAACAAGTACGCTGGTTCAGCTCAAAGAAAGTATCAGTGAGTAATGAGACATTTTCTGTGGATTCCAGAGTCACTTTGGGTCCATGTGGTCGTCGGATGATTGTTTTTTACTTTCTCCACTAATTAGACGTCTCTCATAAGATGGTGGTTCCAGGGTCAAGACAGAGAGAGTCTGACTGTTTCATTCGTCTGTGTTCGTAGCCTCGACTCTCGTGGTGGGAGAGACAGATTTTTACCATCAAAGGGAAATTCAGTCAATGCTCCTTTTTAAAATCACTGATATTGTTTATAGTAACAATTTAGACACAACTTTCTTTCTTTAAATCGTGTGATTAGTTGCCTTTAATAATTAGTGTTAAAGTCTTTGCACATCAAGTTTTTATCTGTCATCATTTTATTATTCTATTCGTCCCCATAAATTCACCGTAGGATAAAAAATATATCAAAATTTGGTCGATCCAATCCTGAGAAGTCGTCAGGAAGGAGGAGAATTTCATCATCGGATCAAGGAGCCGCAAAATCATACTGATCATCTCCAAGTCAGGTTGTCAGTTGTCCAGTTTGATGCTCCACCAGCACAGACACCGCACATTAAAAATAATAAAAATAATTTCTGTGATCCAGTCGATCCTGGATAGCAAAAAAAAAAATAATTTGCAGATACGAAAAAAGACAGCAAATCAAACCTGGTCCGATTATTGACAGCCTAAAGTTTTGGAGTCTGTGCGTAAACACGATTGACACAATGTGAAGTCGTACTTATATACAGATACGACGACGTTGTGCTCTACTCACTGGGAATGATGGCGGTCTCCCCGGGCGGCGATGTGACGGTGACGGGGATGTGGATGGCGTTGCTGCTGTTGAGGCCCGCCTGACTCGCCCTGGTGGAGTTCTTCTGGTTGTCGGCGTCCTCTTGCTTCTCCCCCAGACTCAGGCTGCTGTGCATGAGCTGCAGGGGACTGGAGGCGAGGCCGCTGTCCTCGGCATCTGGCTGCTTCTCTCTGGAGAAAGACATGTGGATCTTATCACAGGGAATCGCGGCCGCACTCTCTTGTGCCTCCGGCTTTTTTCTGCCACATTGGATCCACGTTAGAAAAGTTCTGTGTGCCCTCGTGGGACACAGACCACAAATCATCTGGCAGCCAACTCGAAGTCGAGTTTTACTGGGGAGTTGTCCAAACACACACTTATATCGTACATAAAAACAAAATGACGTCTTTTGTTTTTATGTCTTGCGTCGTCTAGAACATCCAGCGGAGGATTAATTAAAGTCGGAGACATCGCGGGTCGCTCTCAGGGCCGCGCAGATGATGCTGCGACTCGTCACTGTTGCAGCAGATCCTCACAAAATAAATATTTTAAAACAGGCAGTGAAGATATGAAATTTAAACGAGCGACTGTGGGGCAGTTTTTTTCAAAACCTCTGATTTATTCAGAAGCTGTTACACTCTCAGGGTTTTCAATTATTATTATCATTATTATTTCAAGGTAAGGGTATTCTATTGTACTGTACTGCACTTATAATCTCTTTTTATATATTACATATCCTGGTCTGAACCAGATTTCTGCTGTTTAATTAAAACCATCTTTGCTTTCGTACTAACTGTCTTCATTCTCGTGCACTGCTGCAATGTTCTGCGTCATTGTGTTTTGTTTCTTATTGTTCTTATCTGTAGATCTATTTTTTATTTGTCTCTACTATTTTTAATCTTTTCTTTTTACTTGTGATATTGAGTGTATAAACTGTATGAATGTGTGTGAATGGTAAACCTGTACTTTAGTGCTTTGAGTGGTCGTCTAGAAGAGCAGCTATAAATCCAGCTCATGTGATTTACAGGCGAAGGCAGAAGATTTATTTCTTTGTCCAATCAGGTGGACGAGAGGTTCGATCACCTTCGTCCTCTGTTCGGGGGGAATTGTCCTTATTCAGCCCTGAGAGCGACGGGAGGAAATCGATCTCGGCCGTGAGTCACGCTGCAGTTTGTCGCCGCTGCACTTTACACGGTGATGACAAAAATAATGACTTCCTCCGTTTGTAGACACGGTGCCTCGCCGGCCTGAGCTGACCTGCAACAACAACAAGTGGCTGCAGATTGAAACAGGGAAGACGAGACACGCTGGGAAGTTATTTATCAGATCTTCTACTGAGACGTGAAGACTTTTTTCTTTTTTTAATCCACTCGGGTGAAACTGAAACGAGCTGCGATCACAACCCTGACGTCACGTGTTTGTTTACACCGTGAACTGCTGAGCAAACACTTTACATATTTAGCAGATATGGAGGAACATCAGTCGTTTTTTTCAGGCCAACCGATAAATATAAGTCCAACGCTCATCCTCCTTTATCTCAGTTCTTCTGCTCCAGCTCTTGAGGAAAATGTCTGACTCTTCAGTCGTGGTGTGCGGTGGGTTTATCTGTTATTTTTTTAGCTGAACGCAGCTTCTTCTGTGTCTGGAAATGTCGATAAGTCTTATGAAGTATTTCCCTGAGAGAAGCAAAGCACCCTCGTGTATTTAAAGTGTGAATATAGAGTCGAACGTGTGCAGCCTTATTACCTGTGGCCTCGGGCTCCGTTTCTGTTCCTCTTGCAGTCGTCTCCATCCATTGTCGACTGAGCTCTGACCATCCGAGAGCAGCGCCCCTTCCTCTCTCCGTTACTATCCCCTCCTCCTCCTCCTCCTCCTCCTCCTCCTCCTCGGCCCTTCCGCTCTCCCTGTGCTCCATTCGCTATCGTCCCGTTCCCCTCTTTGGGTGGACGATGGGAATGGTGATGGCGATGCCCTCTTTCCTCGCCTCCTCCCTGCATGTCATTGTTCTCCTCCTCGGGGGAGCCGGCCTGGTGGTGGTGCCTGTGTCCCTGCCCCCCCTCGTGGCTGTGGCTCCTCTCCGCCCTCCTCTCTTTCGTCTGGTCGGCCTTGTGGTCTCTGCTCCTGCTGTGATGGGTGTGGTGCCGCCCCCCCCCTGCCGTCGCCCCCGTCGCCGTTTCTGTCGCGGTGGCGGTGATGCTTCCTGGGGTGAGCGTGGAAGTTGTCTCCCGTCCCGTCCTGCCGGGGACTCCCCGCCTCGTCCCGTCCCCCTCCTTCGGGAGGCCTGCTGGGTTTGTCGCCGTTCCTGGCCTCCACCACCAGCGGCCGGTCCAGGTGGGTCTTCATGTCCGGGTGGAGGTGGAGGGCGGAGGACATGCGGAGGCGCTCCTCGGGGTCCAGCTCGTTGAACAGGGCCTCGGTGCTCGACCTGACGTTGTGTCTCCTCAGCTGATTGGTCCTCTGCTCCCACACCGACATGCTCTTGGCTGAGCGCTGCTGCTCCTTGCTGCAAACAGGAATCAAACCCACAGGAGAAGATTGTTGTGACGATGACAAACAACGACATTGAACCAGTTCACATTTTGGGGCGAGCACCACTTTCCACGTTTCCATCCATAGACACAAATTCCACAAACCCTACTTCAGTCATCAGGTTCCTAATGACGTGAAGCGAGGAAGAACCGGACGCGACGTGGTCTATGGATGCTTCAACAAATGGTCACCATGGTAAAGCTTTCACTTACCATGCTCCAGTGATATATGGAGAAACTAGTTCAAATCCCCAAATCCAGAATAGGATTC